>NC_041222.1:30794855-30797169 GCF_002837175.3 Physeter macrocephalus
GTATAGTTTGAAGTCAGGGAACCTGATTCCTCCAACTCCGTTTTTCTTTCTCAAGATTGCTTTGGCTATTTGGGGTCTTTTGTGTTTCCATATGAATTTTAAGATTTTTTGTTCTAATTCTGTGAAGAATGCTGTTGGTAGTTTGATAGGGATTGCATTGAATCTGCAGATTGCTTTGTGTAGTATAGTGATTTTCACAATATTGATTCTTCCAATCCAAGAACATAGTATATTTCCTCCATCTGTTTATGTCACCTTTGATTTCTTTCATCAGTGTTTTATAGTTTTCTGAGTACAAGTCTTTCGCCTCCTTAGGCAGTTTTATTCCGAGGTACTTTATTCTTTTTGTTGCAATGGTAAATGGGAGTGTTTCCTTAATTCCTCCTTCTGATTTTCCATTGTTGGTATATAGGACTACCAGAGATTTCTGTGCATTAATTTCATATCCTGCAACCTTACCAAATTCACTGATTAGTTCTAGTAGTTTTCTGGTAGCATCTTTAGGATTTTCTATGTAGTTTCATGTCATTGGCAAATAGTGACAGTTTTACTTTTTCCTTTCCAGTTTGTTTTCTTTTTATTTCTTTTTCTTCTCTGATTGCCATGGCTAGGACTTCCAAAACTATGTTGAGTAAGAATGGTGAGAGTGGACATCCTTGTCTTGTTCCTGATCCTAGTGGAAATGCTTTCAGTTTTTCACCATTGAGTATGATGCTTGCTGTGGGTTTGTCATATATGGCCTTATTTTGTTGAAGTCGGTTCCCTCTATGCCCATTTTCTGGAGAGTTTTTATCATAAATGGGTGTTGAATTTTGTCAAAAGCTTTTTCTGCATCTATTGAGATGATCATATGGTTTTTATTCCTTAATTTGTTAATGTGGTGTATCACATTGATGGATTTGCATATATTGAAGAATCCTTGCATCCCTGGGATAAATCTCACTTGATCATGATGTATGATCCTTTTAATGTGTTGTTGGATTCTGTCTGCTACTGTTTTGTTCAGGATTTTTGCATCTACGTTCATCTGTGATATTGGTCTGTGATATTTTTCTGATATCTTTTTCTGATTTTGGAATCGGGGTGATGGTGGCTTCATAGTATGAATTTGGGAGGGTTTCTCCCTCTGCAATTCTTTGGAAGAGTTTGAGAAGGATCAGTGTTAGCTCTTCTCTAAATGTTTGATAGAATTCGCCTGTGAAGCCATCTGGTCCTGGACTTTTGTTTGTTGGAAGATTTAAAATTACAGTTTCAATTTCATTACTTGTGATAGGTCTGTTTTTATTTTCTAATTCTTCCTGGTTCAGTCTTGGAAAATTGCATCTTTCTGAGAATTTGTCCATTTCTTCATTTCTCCTTTTTCATTTCTAATTTTATTGATTTGCATCCTCTCCCTTTTTTTCTTGATGAGTCTTTCTAAGAGTTTATCAATTTTGTTTATCTTCTCAAAGAACCAGCTTTTAGTTTTATTGATCTTTATTATTTTCTTCACTTCTATTTCATTTATTTCTGCTCTCATCTTGATGATTTCTTTCCTTCTACTGACTTTGGGTTTTCTTTGTTCTTCTTTCTCTAGTTGTTTTAAGTGTAGAGTTCGATTGTTTATTTGAGATTTTTCTTGTTTCTTGAGGTGAGATTGAATTGCTGTAAACTTCCCTCTTAGAACTGCTTTTGCTGCGTCCCATAGGTTTGGAGTCGTTGTGTTTTCGTTGTCATTTGTTTCTATGTATTTTTTAATTTCTTCTTTGATTTCTTCAGTGATCTCTTGGTTATTTAGTAGCGCACTGTTTAGCCTCCACGTATTTGTGTTTTTTACAGTTTTCTTCCTGTAGTTGATTTCCAATCTCATAGTGTTGTGGTCAGAAAAGATGCTTGATATGATTTCAATTTTCTTAAATTTTCTGAGCCTTGATTTGTGACCCAAGATGTGATCTATCCTGGAGAATGTTCCATGTGCACTTGAAAAGCAAGTGTATTCTGCCACTTTTGGGTGGAATATTCTATAAGTATCAGTTAGATATATCTGGTCTATTATGTCATTTAAAGGTTGTGTTTCCTTATTTGTTTGGATGATCTGTCCATTGGTGTAAGTGGGGTGTTAAAGTCCCCTACTATTATTTTGTTACTGTCAATTTCCCCTTTTATGGTTGCTAGCATTTGCCTTATGTATTGAGGTGCTCCTATGTTGGGTGCATAAACATTTAGAATTGTTATATCTTCTTCTTGGATTGATCCTTTGATCATTAGGTAGTGTCCTCCTTATCTCTTGTAACAATTTTTTTTTTAAAGTTCTATTTTTTTGGTTAGAGTATTG
>NC_041222.1:30797308-30812784 GCF_002837175.3 Physeter macrocephalus
CTATATGTGTCCCTAGGTCTGAAGTGGGTCTCTTGTAGACAGCATATATATGGGTCTTGTTTTTGTATCCATTCAGCCAGTCTGTGTCTTTTGGTTGGGGCATTTAATCCATTTACATTCAAGGTTATTATCAATATGTATGTGCCTATTACCATTTTCTTAATTGTTTGGGGTTTGTTTTTGTGGGTCTTTTTCTTCTCTTGTGTTTCCACTTAGAGAAGTTTCTTTAGCATTGTTGTAAACCTGGTTTGGTGGTGCTGAATTCTCTTAGCTTTTGTTTGTCTGAAAAGTTTTTGACTTCTCCATCAAATCTGAATGAGATCCTTGCTGGGTAGAGTAATCTTGGTTATAGGTTTTCTCTTTCATCACTTTAAGTATATCCTGCCACTCCCTCTGGCCCGCAGAGTTTCCACTGAAAAATTAGCTGATTACCTTATGGGGATTCCTTTGTATGTTATTTTTTGTTTTTCCCTTGTTGCTGTTAATATATTTTCTTTGAATTTAATTTTTGTTAGTTGGATTAATATGTGCCTTGGTGTGTTTTTCCTAGGGTTTATCCTGTATTGGACTCTCTGTGCTTCCTGGACTTGGGTGACTACTTCCTTTCCCATGTTAGGGAAGTTTTCCACTATAATCTCTTCAGATATTTTCCCAGACTCTTTCTTTTTCTCTTCTTCTTCTGAGACCCATATAATTTGAACGTTGGTGCGTTTAGTGTTGTCCCAGAGGTCTCTGAGATTGCCTTCAATTCTTTTCATTCCTTTTTCTTTATTCTGTTCCTTGGCAGTCCTTTCCACCATAACTGGATACATGTTTACTTTTAAAACTTTGAAATGTTTTGGATCCCATGTGCACCCATCTTCCATTTTATTCCTCTCCCTTGACCCCAGAATTAAGCCCTAAATTAAATTTGGTGTTTATCACTCCCATACATGTCTTCCTACTTTTGCTATATATGTATGTCTGCTCAGGCTGATATAACAAAATACCACAGACTGGGTAGTTTAAACAATAGAAATTTATTTTCTCAAACTTCTGGATGCTGGACACCCAAGATCAAGGCACCAGCAGAGTTGAGGTTTGTTGATTTCTCTTGTCCTGGCTTATAGACACCCACTTTCTTGCTGTGTCCTACATGGCCTTTGTTCCATGCTTGTGCATGCACATACTAGATGGGGAGGAGGAGGAGAGGGAGAGAGAGATCTCTAGTGTCTCTGCCTCTTTTTATAAGGATTACCAGTCCTTTCAAATTAGAACTCTACCTTAGAGATCTCATTTAACCTTAATAAATTCCTTAAGGGTCCTATCTCCAAATATAGTCACATTGAGGTATTAGGGCTTCAACATATGAATTGTAGGAGACATAATTCAATCCATAACAGTATGGATCCTTAAAAATTGATAGATAGACAGACACTGTGGTAAAAGATGATATAAGCATATATATTTACCTCAACTAATGAAACCTAAGGAAATTGCTATTGGTAATTTTCCATTTAATAGTTGTGCTTTCCTCAACCAAAACCCCTAATTTTATCAATCCTGTTTTCACTAATGTTTCCAAACTCTGAGAAAAATCTGGGTGAGTCTAAGTTACAGAGTAGAAAAGTCATCTCTGAGACTTGATAATATACAATGCGATAAAAATTATGTATTTTATATTCTTCACCTTTATATCCATATACTTTAAGTCTCTCTTGTGTGAAACAAGTATTATGTAGTTATAATAATTAAAATTAAAATGTTGTTTTGAGATGAAGACAAGAATTTTATCTCCTAGCTTTTAATAAAAAGCGTTTCCTGGGAGTTCCCTGGTGGTCCAGTGGTTAGGACACAGTGCTTTCACTGCTGTGGCCTCGGTTCAATCCCTGGTTGGGGGAACTAAGATCCTGCAAGCCACATGGTGTGGCAAAAAAAAAAAAAAAAATTAATTAAAAAAAAGCGTTTCTTTTTGAAAAAACAATCCTTTATTAAAAATTATGTAGAGAAGAAAAATGTAATTTACAAAGCCTTTTGATTAGTCAAGTTTAGTGTAATGGAAAAAAAGTTCTAATCCATATCCAGCACTGGAGCCATCATATTTCCATTTTATAGTCAACTGGATAAATTTTCTTTCATTCCACCTCTCAGAATTTGTCCTTTTGAGGCAGACAAACAACTCAGCCTTGGCAATACTGTCTCTCATTTAACAATCTATTTCAGACTTATTCTTGGCAGTTAACAATGACCTCGCATTGCTGACACATTTTCAGTGTGTGTGTGGCTGTGTATGAAATGTTGCTATCTTCCTACATTGCTCTCCCCTTTGTTCATCAACCTTGTCTTGTCTCCTACTCTGCCTTGCAGCTCTAATTGTTTTTACTCTTTTGAAACCATCTGAGAAAAGAAGGTCCTAAACGAATAGTCTCCCTTTCCAGTCCTTGCTGCCAGCTTAGAAAATTTCCAGTTTCTTCCTCTCTGAATATTTTTGGTTTCGTTAAGATATTTTTTCTAACCATTGAGACTAATCAAGACCTAGGCCCACCCAATCATCTTCCAGCAGGAATACCCACAAGGCCTTCGGATGCCATAATGGAAGAGCATGAGGCTCTAAATAAGAACACTTGATATAAGTCATAATCCTGCCACTTCCTAGCTAGAGACCCTTGAGCAAATCACTGAGCCGCTCTGGGATTCAGTTTCCTCATCTGTAAATATGAGGGTGATCATTATATCTAACTTTTAGGGTTGTTTTAAAGGATTAAATAAATATATATGAATGTTCTTGAGAAGTGTAATTCAGTGATATTGACTTCTGTTCAGTTCAATACATATTTGTTAGTAACTAACAGGGGTGGAAAACTCAAAAGACTGTAGGTAATGTCAATACATGCAGCAGGCAGGGTTCCATGCATTAGGGAGCAGGGAGAATGTGTGTCTGGAGAACTAAAGGTCACAAGCTTGTCTGAGGAGGATAACCACTGCTCAGTCCCAGCCCACAGTTTGCATCTGCCACATAGTATGGCAGGCCCCAGAAATGCAAAGAAAAATATCTGGTGTGTGGTAGATTTTGCAATGCACTGCCCCATCCCCCTTCAGGAAATGAAGTGCTGTCCCAGCTGCAGAAAGTGCTGTCAGCAGATGGCCTTCAGCTGTCAACCACTGCAAGGATTGCTTCAGCTGCAGAGCTGCCTCTTCCAATGTCATGCCCCTTCCTGGGATGGCCCATGCCAAATGATTGATCAGGTAAGGGATGCCATGCCAATTTAGAACAACTCTGAAAGGGCACTCAGCTCCAGACCTCTTTATGGTGTTGGATGAGGCAGCTAGGTTTGCAACAGGGCTTGATTTCTCCCTTGGCCCACTCCTGCTTCCTTCTCCTTTCCACAGGTGTTCTTCCCAAGGGCACTCCTGAATAAACATCTTGTACACTAAAGTCTGTCTCAGAATCTGCTTCCTGGGAAATCCAACCTGCAATACAATTCCTGAACTAATGAAACAATTTTTGTGTTAAGCTAGGTAGACAGATGATATCAATATCATATAAGTGCTAGGATAAATACACATGCAAAAGCTATGGAAGGAAGGAGGGAGGGAGCATCTAGTTCAACCAAGGGGACTCAAGTTAAGTCTTTCCAGAGCAGACAAGCTTGAGATTACTTTTGAAGGCTAATTAGGCTGTAACCAGATAAAGAAGAGGGAACAGATATTCCAAGTAGAGAAAGAAAAGGCTAAAAGCAAACAGATATCCAAGGAATAGAGACTCAGGTATCCATGAAGGACCACCAGCAACTTGTTCTAATAAAAGTTAATAGAATAGAACCTAAAAGAACTAATAGAACATAAATTCTAAACTGGGGATTGGCATGAGATAAAGTGAGAGAGAAAAGTTGTAATTTAAGAGCTTGGCCTTGATCCAGTAGATAATGGCGATTGAAGATTTTTCTTCCTAGCTCTTTGGAACTTGTTCTTTCTTTCCCCCAGCAAGCTTTACATGTTGGTCCTTCATGGAACCTATTTTCATTCAATAGGACTGCCTTGAGAAACCTCATCTCTTGACATAATTCCAAATCTAGATATGAACATCCAACTCAAAGTCTCCACTGGAATGGCCTACAAGAACCACAAACTGGATGTGTCCAAAATTGAGTTCATTACCTGATGTTCGTACACCTCATCTTTTTGAATACCCTACCCTGGTGAACATTAGCACTGTCTATCCAGTTGCCCAAACCAGAGTCCTAGGCATCAGTCTTGATCTCTTTCTCTCCTTCACCCTCCAAGTTCAATCCTTCAATGTCTCCTATGAGTAATACCACTTTAATATATTTTGTATCATTCTGTATCTACCACTACTACCTGAGTTCAGTAAAAGCTCTTAACAACTGGCTAATCTGCCTCCAATTTTACCCCTTTCAAATCTCTTTTCCAAACAACTATAAGAGTAATCCTTCCAAAACACAAATCTGATCATGCCAATCCTCAGCTTAAAGTCCTCTGGGGTCCTCATAATCTTTGAGATGAACTCTAATGTCCTTAAAACTCTTCCTCATCTGACCAGTGATTTCAAACTTTCTGCTTCGCCCACACTATATTACTTTAAATTCTTCCAGCTCTTTATGCTCTCTCTTGCTTTTAGGATGTGCACCAGGCTGCACTCATAGCCTGAAATACCTTTCCCTACCTGTCTCTCCTCCTCTCCTTCCTTTCACCTGATTAACTCCTATCAGTCCTTCAGGGCTAAGCTTAGGTGTTAATTTCTCCAGGGAGTTTTCTCTGCCACTCTTACCCTTATTATGAGATAAGTGCCTGGTTTATAATTCTATCTATCTATACTTACTTCTCTCTACCATGAGATTATAATTGAAGGCAGAGAACATGTCTTATTCATTTCTGAATTTCTAACATTTAGCACAATATATGGCACATAATAGTTTACAATAAATATTTTCTAAATAAATGAATGAATGAAACAGAATTTGATATTTAAATGCTCACTCTGATGGCAATGTGGGTCACAGTTTCAAGAGGGAACTTACTAGAGGCCGGAAGACAGGTTACAAGAAGTAGTAATGACCTGAACCAGAAAACTGGGAGTAGAAATAAAGAAAAAAAGGAGTTAGAGAGAGAAATATCTTGGAGGCAAAATGAGCAGAACTGGTGATAGGACATTGGGGTGAGAGAAAGATTGTGGTATAAAATGATTCCTAGATTTCTGACTTGGCACTAAAATAGTGATACCTTAACTATGATAATACAAGGGAATAAAGGGCATAAAGATGATGAGTGTGATGAATTCATTCAGGGCATGTTGAGAGTGAGACGCCAAGGGGAGATTCAGGTGGAGTTATCTGGACATCCACCTACAGGATGAAGGGAGGAGTAGCAACTATAAATGGGATGGCCCACAGGAACAGTGAAGGTAAGGAGGTGGATCACAGTGGGAACTCCAACTTTGCTACCAATTGTGCTGGATCTCTTCCTTTTGCCCCTCTAGATCCACTCTCTGCCCTGCCGTGGGAGACTGACTTATATGGATGACACCAGTGGGCTTCTATGTCCTCTGGTTTTGTCTGGGTTTAGTCAATGTGGGAGACCAAGAGTATATAGAAGGAGAGAGAAGAGTGAAGGCTGGATATTTATTCTCCAGCTTGCTCCCTGCTTCATCCCTCCACCAAATGTCACAGCAACTCTCAGGTAGCCTCTTCAGGCAACTACCTCTCCAGGTTCCAGGAACTGCCCCTTGCCCCATCAGTCTTAGGTGGGCTAATGAAGCCACGTGTTATTAACATGGGCTGGTCCTAAGCCACACATGCTTCATAAACAGCCCCTTCATTAAATTCGCTTCAATTACCCAGCTTGAATATGCCATCCATTTCCTAAAGAGACCCTGAGTGATACACAGGGAATCCTAGGAAAGAAAAGATAGGCAAACTGATCTGATAAATTAACTCTATTCAAGTGATTTAGTGGATTACCTTTCTGAAAGAGTCTTCTCTGAAAACTAAAGGAATAACTCTAACAGTGGGAATTTCAGGTACCTAAGACAAACGAGTAAATGGTTGGTAGCCAGGATGACTGTAATGGGAAATAACCTGGGAATCCCGCAAATTAAATTTCAAGGAGGCACCTTCCAAAGGGCTAAATAACTGTACAAATGCATCACTTGTAGGTATCCATGGTGACATGGTATCATATTATAATGAACTTTGTGAGACAATAATGACAGGGGTTACAAATAACTGGGTATAAAATGCTGGTGGGTTGGGGGAATGGATCTAACAGTAGTACTACACTCTTGCCACTCAGTGACACCCACCCCACTTGAGTCTAATAGCTGGGCATCAAAATAGAGCAAAAGAAATGTAAGAATGTTAGGAGAAATTCAGCTGTCTGCTCCACTGGAACCACAGATTAATAATATTTATATATCTTGTTGCATTGAAGATGGGGTTTTGATAAACACATATGGCTTCAACATTATTTTTTTTTAAGCTGGACAATGGCCTTTCTTGAAGTTCCTCAAAATATAATACAGGCCACTGTCGACTCTGCCCCAGCTCTATGATATCTCCTTCCATGTCTGTATCCTCTTGGTCGTCTTTACTGCTCCACAGTTTATGACTCACTTTCTACATGAACCCTCTAAAGCAATTCTACTTGACTCAAGGCGGCTATTGTCATAGCTATGACCCCTTAGCAGCCCTTATCTTGCTAGCTTGTTTACAGAAAGTGGCCAGATTGCAAATTTAATTTGTTTTTCTATGATTTATCCAATCAATCCTGCCAAATGCAGGAGGAAAAAATAATGGAGGCTACTCGAGAACAATTAAAATGTCAACATGTTTAGAGACTTAACAGTAATGCAAATATGAAATAGTTTTGATGTTGATATTCGAGTCATTAGAACTTAGTGTTAATCAGGCCATGAGAACTTTGCATTAACTTACCAGTTAGCCAAGAAGGGCAGCGGACCCAGGGCTGTGGGTTGCTTATCTCAAGTCAACAATCTAAATCAAATAAAAGAAAAATCCCAAACTTGGCAGTAACCCTAGAGTCCATCTCTTCTAACTTGCTTCTTTTTTTAATAGATCTTTATTGGAGTATAACTGCTTCACAATACTGTGTTAGTTTCTGTTGTACGCCAAAGTGAATTAGCCATATGCATACATATGTCCCCATATCCCCTCCCTCTTGAGCCTCCCTCCATCCTCCCTAGCCCACCCCTCTAGATCATCGCAAAGCACCGAGCTGATCTCCCTGTGCTATGCTGCTGCTTCCCACTAGCTATCTAATTTACATTTGGTAGTGTATATATGTCGATGCTACTATCACTTCACCTCAGCTTCCCCCTCCCTCCCTCCTCAAGTCCATTCTCTATGTCTACATCTTTATTCATGCCCTGCATCTAGGTTCATCAGTACCATTTTTTTTTTAGATTCCATATATATGTGTTAGCACACAGTATTTGTTTTTCTCTTTCTGACTTACTTCACTCTGTACGACAGACTCTAGGTCCATCCACCTCACTACAAATATTGTAGTTTTGATTTGCATTTCTCTAATAATTAGTGACGTTGAGCATCTTTTCATGTGCCATCTGTATGTCTTCCTTGGTGAAATGTCTATTTAGGTCTTCCGCCCATTTTTTAATTGGATTGTTTGTTTTTTTGATATTGAGCTCCATGACCTGTTTGTATATTTTGGAGCTTAATCTTTTGTCTGTTGTTTCATTTGCAAATATTTTCTCCCCAACTTGATTCTTAATCCACTAATTTCTTACATGATGTCCCTGACAAAGTCACTTGTTAACATATTCTGCCCAAACTGAGCACCTGCCAAGCATCGTTTAACCCCAAAGATGAAAGTACTTTGATTGCTACTTCCACGGAACTCACACCAAGCCTGTCCTTGAATGCTGACTTCATAACATAAATCATTAACAACAAGTTCTCTTGAACAAAATCTGCCTCCACACAAGTTCCAGAAGAGAAAACTGTTCTGCCTTCAAATATTTTTTGCAAGTAATTATACTTTTGTGCCATCCATCTCAAACCAACTCTCTTTTAGGCAAAATATACCAAGTTTTTTCCATCACTCCTCCAATGCCTTGGTGTCCAAGCCACTCATGATCCTGGTCATACTCCTCTATGCACATTCAAGTGTATCAAATCCCCTCTTAATATGGAGAGCACAAACTGGAAGATACACCCGAGATTTCCTCTGCTACGATGTAGGCACTGTATTTTTACTAATGTAGCTACAATTCCTTGGCTTTTGAAAAATCCTCCTGCGATTCTATTATGAGTATGGGCTTTGGAGTCAGACCCCAATTTGTATTGATAGATAATTTAGCAATCTTGGACAAGTTACTTCACATCTCAAAATCCTAAAAAAAAAATCATCTGTGAGACAGACATAAGGTATTTTTTTGAGGGTGAAAGTGTATGACATATGTAAAGCTCCTAGCACAGTACCTGATAGATAGGAAATGCTCAAAAATCATTAATTGATGCCTTTAACATCACTTCTACTTTCACAGATGCCTGAAATTTAAGACTTCACATTTCCTATTATAACAGTTCATATGCTTTCATCTTCTCTTCCCAGTTTATTAAGATTTTCTCTAACTTTTGAATCCTATTGTGTTGCCTGCAGATTCGATAAGCCTGACCTTTAAGTCCTCAGCCAAGTCACTGATAAAGCAGTGACTAAAGAAGGACCAAGGACAAAAAGCCCTGTGACACATAAGGAGGACTTCATCTAGGTTTACATCCATTTCCACTTTTCATCAGTTGTTTAATGAGTTGTGAATAGAGCTTATTGCACTGACATCTGACACACATTCCTTCATCTTTCCACAAGAACATCCTGAGAGAAAAACCAAGCTGATAAATTTGTCCCTGGCATCCCCACATCTATTTACCCAGTAACTCCGTTAAATAAGAAAATGACACTTGCTATGATTTAGTGAATTTATACTGGCCCTTGATGCTCATTTTCTTTTCCAGTTATCTGTAAGTCATCTCTTTAATAATCCATAATTTTTCTTTTCCTCTTTCTTCTTCTTTGTGGTAGGCCAAGTAATGGCCCTCCCCACAAATATGTCCATGTCCTAATCCCAGAACCTGTGAATTTATTACTTTACAGGGCAAAGGAACTTTACAGATGTGATTAAGGTTAAGGGTCTTGAGATGAGGAGATAATCCTGGATTAACCGCGTGGGCCCAGGCAAATCACATAAGTCCTTAAAAGCACGAACCTCTTTTCCTGGGTGTGGTCAGAGGGAGATCAAATTTTTTAGTTACTAGAGAAAAAGAGTTAGAGGGGTGTAATGTTGCTGGGTTTTGATATGGAGGAAGGGGGCCACAAGGCAAAAGAACATGGGCAGCCTCTAGAAGCTGGAAAAGCAGGGAACATATACTCCTCTGGAGTCTCCAGAAAGGAATGCAGCTCAGCCAACACCTTGATTTTATCCCAGTGAGACCTGCATTGGACTTCTGACCTTGAGAACTGTAAGATGGTATACCTGTGTTAAGCCACTAAGTGTGTGGTAATTTTTTACAGCTACCACAGGAAACTAATACCTCCTCCTCCTCCTCTATTGTAAATATTTACTTTGAGTCGGCATAAATTTTTCTTCAAATTCACTTTTGGCCAGTTGGGGCTTAATTGGTCCAAGGCATAGGAGACTAGTATGTTTGGTGAATTGCAGGAAATCATCAATCTCCTAATAACGAATTATCCTTATCGCTTTACTAATGCAGGTAAAAATGAAATAGCTCCAGAGCAAAACTTAGAATTCTTATACTCACTATGACTAATAACTATATCTCTTTTTGAAAAATGTAAAGTTCTTCTGGTCTTTACTCCCTTGCACCTCTGATGTAATTTAATAAAATCAGGTGCAGTTTTACTGAATGTATTCTATCCTTACAACACGTACAATAATGTTATCATGGAAACTACCTTTGTGAGCCAGAGCCCACTCTCATCTAAGAGTTTTGTGACTTTCAGGGAATTCCCTGGCAGACCAGTGGTTAGCACTCTGCACTTTCACTGCCGAGGGCCCGGGTTCCATCCCTAATCGGGGAACTAAGATCCCGCAAGCTGCGTGGTGCAGCCAAAAAAGAGTTTTGTGACTTTCAGCAGTCACTTCCATCCCTCTGCACCCCAGTTTTCATACCTAGAAAAATATGGACATTAGACGGGATAATCTCTAAGGTCTCTTTCTTCCTCTCAATTGCTGTGTTCTATCAGAGTACAGATAAAAAAAAAAAAGTCCCTGTTTCTTTGCTGAAGGATAAACCATTTGAAGTACAGTACTTCAATCCTTTGTTCATGCCAGTCCCTCCACATGAAATGCACTCTTCTCCTTTATTTTCTCTTACCACTTATATCTCCAGGTAGTAAAATCCTACTCTGCTTTCAAGTTCCAAATCAAATGCCACTTATCGTGAAGACTTCCTTGATCATAGCATCAGAAGCTCATCTTGCTCTCCTCCAAAATGCTCCGGCACTCATTGCCTGTAGGCTTATCACAGACTGAGTTATTATTCTTTTCTGTTGCAACATCTTGCCACTCCAACTGGACTATTGCTTCTCGAGGATGGGGACCTTGTTGTCTCCTAATAGCAGGTGTTGAGTAAATATCTTTCCTTCTCTCCTATCATAATGGAAGTGGTGGCCTACTCATTCTGAAACCTACCTCTTTCTGTCTTCCGATTCTATCCCTCTTGTCTCTCACAAACGTGGTGACATCCATTATCCCCCATCGCTCCTTTTTCTTCAACTTCAACTTCTCTTTCAGTCTCAGTCCATCAGCTCAATTATCTTCCATTAAAAAAAAGAAAAAATCCTTCCTTGGCTCATGCCCAACTCTAGCTACATCTTTGGATCTCCCACTGCTAAATTTCATGAAGGAGTTGAGTAATTCACAATTACTGCCTCAACTTCTCCATCTCTCATGCCTCTCTCTCTCCACTCCAGGCTGGTTTTCACCCCATCATTTCAACAAAACATACTTCCCCCAGGGTTACCAATGTCCTCCAAGTCACCACAGCCATTAGACACTGTATTTATCTTCTAGGCAGCATTTATACTATCGACTCTGACCTGCTTTTTGAAACACTGTCCTCCAATGTCTTCCATGATTTTACACTCCTCTTTCGCCTAGATGTTCCTTCGGTCTACACTGCCAGCTTACCCTCTATTATTCACCTCTCAAATACTTAACCTCCTTAGAGTTATATCCTAGACCCTCTTCTGCACCTGGTCTATAAGGTCTCCCTAGATTCTTTCCTTCCCCAAGGCTCCAACTTTCATGAAAAAGAGAAAACTAGAGAAGCAAGGCCTCTGCTCTCCAGAAGTTTATATCCTAATGTAAAAAAAACAGACAATAGGGACTTCTCTGGTGGTCCAGTGGTTAAGACTCCGCGTTTCCAACGCAAGGGGCCCGGGTTCAATCACTGGTCAGGGAACTAAGATCCCCCAAACCACCACTGAGCCCATGCGCTCTAGAGCCTGCATGCCCCAACTACAGAAATCTGCGCATCGCAACTAGAGAAGTCTGTGCACCGCAATGAAGAGCCCGTGCAGACAAAATAAACAAATAAATTTTTAAAAATTTAAAAAACAAAAATAAAAGACAATAGATAAGCAGACAAATAAATTATGAAATAATTTCATATGGTACAAAACTAGACATAAAGAATGTCTGCATACAGAGATCATACAACAATAATTTTTTTGTGTGTGTGTGTGGCCGTACCACACGGCTTGCAGGATCCTAGTTCCCTGACCAGGGATCGAACCTGGGCCCTTGGCAGTGGAAGTTCAGAGTCCTAACCACTGAACCACCAGGGAATTCCCCATACAACAATAAACTTAAAATTAAGTTGCTGGTCAACAAACGTAGGACTCAAAATTCAAATTAACAATTTTAATTTAATCGGACACGTGCAGCTGGCCACTCTACCCCACGATCTGAATGCAGTGCTCTCTTCAATGTGCAGGCTCCTCCGACTCCAGTGTGTTGACCACATGCTGTGTAATGACTCAGTGCTTCCACCTCTTGTCTCCATTTAAACTACGAAGAGCCTTCCTTTGTACATCCTGTGATGAAGTCATTTGGCCTTCACTTGGTGAGAACAACCTTCACATATTAACTGCCTGTGTGTGTGTGTTTTCCAAATCATTTGTCTCCAACAATTAAAGTGGCACTCCCTGGCACCAACAAAAATCTCAAACAGACAAAAATGCAGGCCCTGAAAGCACATGGCAGCTCTCTGTTAAGTTGATCATCCAAAGGAACCAAAATATGTTGACAGTCATTTATTATGATCATCAAAATGAAAACACAAAATTAAATTCTTGCAGAGAACTCAAGGCCCCTTGAAAATACAACTGCAGGTTTTCAAGGATCTTCAGACCCTAATTTGAGAAACACGAATAACATGAAAGGTCCTTGACTTAAAATCAAAAATTGTGGATACACATTCCAGCCCTGACATTTGTCACGAGTGGGCCTAGGCTATTTACTTTATAGATTTGTTAGAAAGATTAAATAAAATCATAGTACTAAGATTATTTGTGAAATCATGTTTACAGCATGTTAGAAGATGTCTTAGCCTAGTGTCCTAGAAAACAGGATAAGAGTAAGCAGTGGGCTAACACTTCATAGGGAGTGCTGTCCCAGGAAAGCAGAGGAGGAAGGAAAAGCAAAAAGGTCACAGCCATTATTTTGTAATAACTTTAAATGGAGTATCATCTATAAGAACATTGAATCACTATTTGTACACCTGAAACTAATATAATATTGTAATCAACTATACTTCAATTAAAAAGAAAGAAAGAAAAGAAAAGCAGAAAGGTCTGTTGTTCAGTAATCAAGAATAGGAACACTGCAACCCTCTTTGCTCCGTCAGGTGTTCAGGTTACAATCAGAAAATACTAGCCTACAGTTTTGCATTTAAATTATATACTCAATTATACTATTTTAAAAATAAAGCTATGCTCTCCTCCTTCTCCCCAAATTCTTCCTATAAATAGAAAATATAAAACCTTTTACTCCTAAAGACCATTTGGGGGGTTTGTTTTAGTATAGTCTTATGCCCCGATGATGGTCATGTGGACATGAAAGTATATTTGCTGAAATTAGTTGCCTGATTTGACAGGCAAAACTTGAGAAATGCAAACATGCAAACATGATTGCAAACGCATAATGCAAAACGTCTCATACAAATGGGCCCAATCAAGGCAAAGTCCTGTTAAATTAAATAAATAAAACAGATTTTGGAAAAGGCTAAGAAGTAAAACATCTGAAGAGGCTAACTGCCCTGGGTTCACCATGAATATTAGTCTTATTTAACCTGTAAAAGATAACCAAAAGGAAATATATCAAAAGGCCTGCTCTGCGTTCCATCATTTTTTCCACTCAGCCATTTTGCAATTTTCACTTCTCACTTCCAGGCTCTGTGCCTATTTTTAGACATTCAATAACACCTAGTATAAGCCACTGCAAGTTAGCCATGAATTAATGAACAGTAATATCTAGGTTGCTGGCAACATATTGTGGCAGGGAGTCAGGCAAGATGGGTAGTAGAGAGGAGGAGTGTTTCATGCAGAAGACTACACCAGGGAGCTGAGTAAAGGAACAATCTCTTTACGTGCTCTTCAGATACCAGTCAGGAGAAGAAAGCTCCTCCTGCCTAGGGGGCTTCAAACATTCCACCCACCATCAGCACCTGGAGAGGGAGCCACCTCGGCAGAATGATAATGGACGCCCTTGAGAGCGCACAGAGGGAACTCGATCAGGCCAGGGGGCCACGGTGAGCCCGGCTGTTCCCATGGGTTGGCAGAGGCAACAGTCAGAAATAAGAGGTAAAAAGTGGACATCTCAGACAAAACCAAATAAGACAAAAGCAATGGAGAGCATGCAGAAGAGAATCCAGTCTGGACAAGCATAGGGAATTCCCTTAGACACATGAATTTACAGTGGTCATAGCTTCTTTCAGGAGGAAACTGAGGTGAACATAAAAATTCACTAAAATCCCTTACACAATAGTGTATATAAATATGACTGTAAACTACTATGTATTTGGTTTTCTTTAGAATGTGAGTCCAGTCATTCTCCATATTTTGCCTTCTTTGGAGTCCCAAGTTAAAATGAATGAATGAATGAATCCTATAGTTCTTACCATATATACGTATCTGGATTAGGTTTTCAATTGCTGGCTTTTATCAAGACTTTGGTTGCCAAGATGGTCAAAATCAAATAAGAATTCTTTTCAGATCTATGTGCAACTATATTACATATATTTATAGTGGGTATCTGCTGTTTTGTTTGACTAGAACCCCTCCCTCCTTCCAAGAAAGAAACTCCCTTCTTGGAACTTGCTCCTTTCCACACTCCAAACATATGGTTCAAGAAGTTCTTAGATGACCCCATACCACTGACATGATTGATTCGAGCAGGCTGGGGCCCCTGCCTAAAGTCAGGACAATCAGCACCTTCCCTAAGATTTTTCTATCTGGAATTAAGAAATAAAGTCAGGGCCCCTTTTGTGCTCTAGCCGACAACTGTGAAACTCAAGATCTATTGTACAATAATACACTGAGAGAAAATGATGTGGACAACCAGGAGGAGAAGAAATGAAGGCAGAGGGAGAGAATCCTGGTAGCACTTTGGCTCCCAGTTTTATTGTTTTGTATTCAATTTTTGACTGCTTCCTTGCCTTTCCCATAGATTGACTTTTTTTTTTTTTTTTTTTTTTTTTTTTTTTTGCGGTACGAGGGCCCCTCACTGTTGTGGCCCCTCCCGTTGCGGACGCACAGGCTCTGGACACACAGGCTCAGCGGCCATGGCTCACGGGCCCAGCCGCTCCGCGGCATGTGGGATCTTCCCGGACCGGGGCACGAACCCGCGTCCCCTGCATCGGCAGGCGCACTCTCAACCACTGCGCCACCAGGGAAGTCCCTCATAGATTGACTTTTAATCCTGCCTTTGGTTACTTAAAATATCCCAATATACTCCCAATAAACCCTCCCTTTTTCCTAGACAAGTTCAGTTTGGATTTCGGTTGCCAGCAACAAGGGGATCCTGAGTAGTAAAACAATGTGGTATTGTTTGACTATAGTAAACAATACTAAACTAAACTATAGTATAGTATTGTCTTACTCCTCAAAGGATGAACATGAAAATGTATAATAGCTAAAGGACTAGGTGGTGATTCCCAGTCACACACCTTTCTTTTCACTAACCTTGATAAGTGGCTTGCCAAGCTTAATCTCAAGAATTAGGCTGATACAATAGCCAGGACATGGAAGCAACTTAAGTGTCCATCAACAGATGAATGGATAAAGATGTGGCTCATATATACAATGGAATATTACTCAGCCATAAAAAGAAATGAAACTGAGTTATTTGTAATGAGGTAGATAGACCTGGAGTCTGTCATACAGAGTGAAGTAAGTCAGAAAGAGAAAAACAAATACCG
>NC_041222.1:30812940-30837299 GCF_002837175.3 Physeter macrocephalus
GCTTTGTGACCACCTAGAGGGGTGGGATAGGGAGGGTGGGAGACGCAAGAGGGAAGAGATATGGGAACATATGTATATGTATAACTGATTCACTTTATTGTAAAGCAGAAACTAACACACCATTGTAAAACAGTTATACTCCAATAAAGATGATAAAAAAATAAATAAATAAAATAAAGGAGAGGGAAAAAAATTACTCCTCATTCATTTACTGAAGAGTAAAAAGCTTATTAAAAAATTATAGTCACAGTGGTTTAAGTCTTAAAAAAAAAAGAATTAGGCTGATATCAAAGTGAAAAAAAATCTTCACATTTTTATACCACACTAATGAAAGGGCAACCGCTGTACGAGATAGCAGGAAACAGTAAGGATTTTCAGAGGTCTTCTTTCTTTCATTCTTTTTATATTATTATATTTTTAAAAATCGTTTGCTTCTGAACCCTTTGCTCCACAGGCAGTGCAGCTGGGAAGCCATGGGTGGTCCCCTCCTCACTCCCCAGGACGGCCAGAGATGACTCGCCTCTTGGTCAGTGCCCCTAACTAAGCAGGGTCCGAGGCTGGGAGAAATCAAAGGAGTTACTTTTCCAAAACAAAGGTTTTTCTGCGTGCTGTGCAGAGACAGTCTAGGACTGGCTGGCTGGAGCTGGGGCGTCTGAAACAACTGTAGCAGGAGGGCAACAGCGTGGAAAATCCCTGTGCTGGGCCCCTTCCTGCCTCCTACCACCAAGCCCACATTCAGAGGAGAACAGAGACACTAGTCCCCATCTGGTCCAGAACAGCATTTGCACCCTTTGAATCTTTCCTCGGGGACAGATTTGAGAAGCAGAAAGGTTTTGTTTGTTTGCTTGGTGGTTGCCGTTGTTGTTTTTCGGAACCCTTAAGACAACACAGCACCACAGTGACAACCCTCACCGTGTCAGTGACTGAGCGGTGAAACGGACAGAGCACCACCCAAGCTGAGCAAAGACAAACGAAGACTCGATCTGCTCAGCAACCCCCAGACCGGCTCCTAACACAGAAACAACCCCACGGTAAATGCGTCTGTGGGACGACTGCCACCAATAAGGGCAGGCACCGCCCTATCCCCTGCTGATGCCCACGCAGCAAAAAGAAAATCTGGGGCTTCCCTGGTGGCTCAGTGGTTGAGAGTCCGCCTGCCGATGCGGGGGACACGGGTTCGTGCACCGGTCCGGGAGGATCCCGCATGCCGCGGAGCGGCTGGGCCCGTGAGCCATGGCCGCTGAGCCTGCGCGTCCGGAGCCTGTGCTCCGCAACGGGAGGGGCCGCAGCAACGAGAGGCCTGCGTACCGCAAAAAAAAAAAAATAATAAAATAAAATAAAATCTGAAATCTTCACCACCTCCCCAGCCCAATCACACTTTCCCCACCTCCCCCTCACAATCTACACAATCGTCCGTCCCTCACTGTTGGCAGGGAGGAAGTGTAAAAGCACTGCAGTTCAGTGATTGTTCCCCATTCTTTCTCCTTTCTGGTGGGCATTAGCGGCAGTCTGAAGACTGGCCTGAGGTTAGCCAGATGAAATCTAGAGGGTTAGATTTTTAGCTAGTGTGGATGTGTGGATGTGTGTGTGTGTGGTCCTTAACAAACACACATTAAGAATCATGGAAAGGGACTTCCCTGGTGGCTCAGTGGTTAAGAATCGGCCTGCCAATGCAGGGGACATGGGTTCGAGCCCTGGTCTGGGAAGATCGTACATGCCGCAGAGCAACTAAACCGGTGCGCCACAACTACTGAGCCTGTGCTCTAGAGCCTGTGAGCCACACCTACTGAGCCTGCGTGCCACAACTACTGAAGCCCGCATGCCTAGAGCCTGTGCTCTGCAACAAGAGAAGCCACTGCAATGAGAAGCGCACGCACCACAATGAAGAGTAGCCCCGGCTCGCTGCAACTAGAGAAAAGCCCGCATGCAGCAACGAAGATCCAACGCAGACAAAAAAAAAAAAAAAAAAAAAAAAAGAATCATGGAAAGAAATACCCAGGAAGAACCCCTTCAACAAGTGGGCCCGCTCTTCCGCCCCTTGGCAGAAAGCATCATGCCCAAACAGAGCGCGACCGTGTTTAAGGTTACACAAGCTAGGCTAATATTTCAGCGTGTCATTGAGCTAGTAGAGTGAGTACTATGACTTTTTTTTAATCATTAAAAATATTTTTGCTGAGTATGAAAATCAGCGAAGGTGTTTTACTACTTGAGTTGTAGTCAGACCTACTGTTTATTACTTTTCACCATTTTTAAGCCCTTAATCAAAGATTTCACAGCCTTTCCGCAGAATGCTGTGAGATATTTCACCAATGGGCTTCTGGATATATTAACTGTGACTTTTAAAAGCTGGAATTTATAGTCAGCTGTATATTGTTCTCTTTAAGGCAGTCTCCTGAGGAGACAATAGTAATGCTGAAAAGAGCATGTGCTTTAGAATGAACCAGATCTGGGTTTGAATTCTCGCTTTAAGACGTGCTGTCTTATCTGATAACTAGCCTCTCAGCCTGTGCTTTCATCCAAAAAACAAGGTTACTAACACCTACCTTTCAGGGTTGTTGAGAGATTAAAAGAAGATAGTTGATGCGAAGTACTGATGTAACTTTGGAAATACATAAAGGCTAAATAAATAGTTACTCTAAAGCTTGCCTTTAGAGCTGGCAATGCTTTTAAAAATATCTCAGTGGTTACAACCTTGGTTTTCCGGATTTTTGAAATTGCCTAAATTTATTTAAATTTTTACTCATTTCCAAGTCAATCCCCATGGGAACGGTGAACAAGCTGGGGCAATACCAGTTTTGGTCAGACACAAAGTTGGCCTCCTACGGAACAAGGCTGCTTTGGTTGTATTACTTGACCATTGGTTCTGAAGAAATTGCCAAAGAGAATTCTAAAAGTGGTGGCATGGCCTTCCATGGTGATTGTTAGCTTCTACTTCAAGCCTACACAGCTTCATCTGCCACTGTCCCTCTATCCCACCTAGAGTCTCAGATGCACAGTCACAGTCTCAACCAAGGCCACTTGGCTTACCCCAAATCTGGAGGTCTAACATTTCTGGTGTCACATTTACAAGGGCTGGACTCCTGAACTGGCCCTGCAATCACTCTGCTGACAACCAGATCAGGTACCCAAGAATCATAAATGTTACCTTCTTAAGAAGCTGCTCTTACCTTCCTTCCAATATTGACCCAGTTTCAACTAGACTCTTCCCAACTCCCAGTCCTGAGAAGTTAACTTGCTGAGCCCTCTCTACTCCCCCTGATCTCCCTCATGCATGCCAATTTTCCTGCCATTTGAAACAGGTCCTGCTATATAGAAGGGAGAATCCCTGCATGGAAAGTTAGTCAAGTTCTTTTTCTGTAAGCAATAGAATCAAACTCTGGCTGGTTTCAATAGAGAAGTATTTCTTAAAGGATACTGAGACTTGACAGGGGGTCAGAGAAGGCTGGACAACCAGGCTCAATAAATGGGAAAGAATAAGACACCGGCCAAGACCAGAGCCAAAATCATGCCAGAGTCCTTCTGGTGAGGACACTGCTGCAACCACCACTATTATGAATGCTGGACCTCATGGCTTGAATTACTACCTCATCACTGAATATCAGATGCTGACTTGCTCAAAGCGGCTGCCACTATATCCCCCAGAAGGAGTCTCCACTGTGCCTGCTTCTTTGTGTAAATGGCTTCAGCCTGAAAGTCTGAAGGGGGCTAATTTGACTGGTTAATCCCAGGTTACATGCTGGTGGCTTAGCTTCGAGGGAGCCTGAGAAGGTATCTGGCATTTTCAGTTTTTACCACAGGAAATCTCCACTATAGGTGTGTGGTAACAGATTATCCACGATAATTAAATATCCATGAAAAGTAATTACCCATGTGGTGTCTGCTTTGAAGAGGACAACCCTTCTAATGCAGTAAGCTTTGGCACACTGGGATTGTTAAACTTTGAAACACCGTCCTGGAAAGCCTTAAAAGAGGTTATACCTTTAGTCTCAGAAATTTCACTTCTAAGCCTCTATAATGAGCATATAATGTGAAACAGACTAAGATTTCTTCAAAAATCAGAAATAGATAAATATAATACCAGGAAGGCAGCCATGCTCACAATTGGTGGAAGATATAAAAGTGTTTGCTATTTTTTCATTTCTACTTTCTGTGTTTTTCAGATTATTATTACAAATGGGATGTACTGACTATATGTCTTATACATATTTAAGAGTAATCTTTAAAATATGTTTCATTTCCTTATGGTCATTTGGTACAACAGTATATCGATTAAGTTAGCTTAGCCTAGATTTTGAAAGACTAAGAGCCACACAGTCAAATGCAATGACTCACACAGTTATAAAAGTCACCTTATGAACAATTGTGGGTATTTCAGTATGGGCTGGGTATTAGATGATATTAGGGGATTATTTGGGAAGATGTATGCTAAAGTCACAATGTCTACAACTTAATTTTAAAAGATGAGCAAAAATTATGTAAAGGAAATATGGCAAAATATTAAGGAGAGATGCATGTGAAATATTAAAAAGATTGAGAATAATCAGAGAGAAAAAGGAAAAGGATGACAAAAAGGATGCAAATATTAACCAGAAGAAACACAGTATAGCTGTATTAGTATCAAAGTAGTGTCTGAAGCAGAAAGCATCCCTAGAGACAAAGAGGGACACTTCATTCTGAGAAAAAGGTTATGTTCACAAGACAGAACAATTCTAAATTTTGTATGCACCTAATAACTTTGCCTCCAAAAAATATATATATCAAAAACTGAAGAAAGAAATGCATTTATACTTTTAGTGAGAGATTTTAACACTTTTTTTTTTTAATTTATTTTTGGCTGTGTTGGGTCTTTGTTGCTGAGCACAGCCTTTCTCTAGTTGTGGTGAGCGGAGGCGACTCTTCATTGCAGTGTACAGGCTTCTCATTGCGGTGGCTTCTCTTGTTGTGGAGCATGGGCTCTAGGTGCGCAGGCTTCAGTAGTTGTGGCATGTGGGCTCATTAGTTGTGGCTTGTGGGCTCTATAGCACAGGCTCAGTAGTTGTGGCACGCAGGCTTAGTTGCTCCACAGCATGTGGGATCTTCATGGACCAGTGCTAGAACCCGTGTCCCTTGCATTGGCAGGCGGATTCTTAACCACTGTGCCACCAGGGAAGTCCCTTTAACACACATTTTAACCCTTGGGAAGTAATAGGGTAAGCAAACAGTCAAGCAAAAAAAAAGCAAATTAGCAAATACACATGATTTGAACAAGATTAACACATGGTGTAACTGATATACAAGGAACATTCCTACCAACAGCTACAGAAAACATTTCCTTCTTCAAGTGCACTTGGAGCACTTACAAAACTGACAAATGCTGGACAGCAAAGCAGGTCTCAGCTGCTTTTACAAGACTGAAATCTCACAGAATCTGTTCCCTGGACATGGCAGAATTATGCTAAAACATTAATATGAATAGAAATATAGATACCATTAGCAACAAGTTAACTAAAAAGTTCACAAATAGTTGGAAATTAAGAAATATAACTCTAAATATCTTGTGATACAAAGAAGAAATCAGAAAAGAAACTAGAAAATACCTTGAACTGAATAATAAAGAATAAGTCATCTCCTCTAAGATGTTTTATGCTACACTAGTTTGCTAAGCCAAAGATAGTCAGTTTTTGTTTAAAATAGTAATATTTTCTTATCCAAAAAAGAGCTATACATGACCAAGTAAAAAATATCAAGGTCAACACTAAGAAACACCAATTCTAAAAACAAGGGCCAATCTTTGGATGAGTCTTTAATTTGCCCAGTGCTACACAATGTTAGGAAGGAAATTAGTCCAGCTGAAAGGTTCGAATGCATTTTTAATATGCACCTGATGGTGTTAATTCAGATTCATTAACCAGTACTTCTCTCTGTCAGAGCAAAGAGCAAGAAATAACTAAAGCCTTCTGGCTGAGTGACAACGCACGACAGTACAGGAAATGTCACCCAACGCAGATAAAATACGACAGATGAGGAGCTGTAAGTGTGAAATAGACTCAAAGAGTTTAAACTAAGCATTTCAGTAACCGACACCATAAGGAAAGAGTCCCTTGGTCAGGAATTTAGAAAAGAGACATTTGGTGTCTGTTCCAGGCTGCACATTTTCAGCAAAAGAAGTCTGTTCTACAATCAGAACTCCTAATTTGAGCTCCCCCACTGATTACACTGTGTCCTTGGGCGAAGCATTAAGTACAGCTGATCTTCGTGAAAGAGGGCGTCTATCAAACATAATAATGAATGTGGATGTGCTTTGTAAACTGTAAAGGGCTGCATAAATGTTAATGATTACTGTGTCATAGCACTGTCTCAGCTGAACTTTTATTGATGTCACTGCGTGAGCACAAACGCTCTTGGAAGGTTTTTGAAGTAACCACTTAGAAACTGAATATTCTGTACTATACCACTTCCTGTCCCTTTTCAAATTCTCTCTCCCTTCTTTGCAAATTACTGATGTAATAACAATAACAGTAGTGGTGAATTGAGCATATAATAATGCGGCAGACTCTGTGCTATGTACTTTACACGTTATTATTAATCTCCAACACTTAAAATAACCCTTCAAGGTAGAGATTTTCCAAATTTCTCAGATAAGGACACCTGGCACACAGAATTGGTGGCATTTAAGCCTGGGGTGGGGGTGAGAAGGGTGGCCTGGGGATGAGGGGTGGTATAAAAAAGTCCCTCTTTAAAAAAAAAATACCAGGGAGTGGAGTGGAGGGACAAGCATGCATATTTCAAGAAAGCTCCTGGAGTGATTCTGTCTTCTCTGGTCTTTTGTGGAGAGCTAAACTACTAGGTTAATTAATCTGGTCAAGCTGCTAGAGAGAATAGAATCTGTACTCAAATCCAGGCCTCTGCTAGCAAACTCATGCTTTTTCCACTATATTCAATGTACTATATAATATAAATTTAAATTTATTTCTATTTCTTCATCATTAGTAATAGATGATCTTTGTAGAGAACTTCAAATATATATAACTTTGTAGCACAACTTCACCTATAAAATATTTTCGCCAAGAACTTTTTTTTTTTTTTTTTTTCGGTACGCGGGCTTCTGTGCTCTGGACGCACAGGCTCAGCAGCCATGGCTTACGGGCCCAGCCACTGTGCGGCATGTGGGATCTTCCCGGACCAGGGCACGAACCCGTGTCCCCTGCATTGGCAGGCGGACTCTCAACCACTGTGCCACCAGGGAAGCCCTGCCAAGAACTTTTAACATGAATCTAATCAAACATCTAGACTTAACTTCCAGATTACAACAAATACACAGAATACAGAAATGTTACATGACACCATAAGGAAACAATTAGACAAATCTAGAATTTTGTATGTTCTGTGAGACGATGAGCCTGTACTTTTCAAAAAGTCAATGTCATTAAAAAAGAAAAAGTGGGGGAACAGTTCTATATTAAAAGAGACAGAGGAATAAAAACCAAATTAACGTGTGAACCTTGATTGGTGAACCAGGATTTGATGAAAAGGGCAATAAAAGACATTCTTGGGATAATTAAAGAAATCTGAATATGGAATAGACATTATATAATTCTACAGGACTGGTGCTAATTTGGGGGTGGGTCACGTAAGTTAGGTGTGATAATGGTATTATGGTTACTTGTGAGAGTGTACTGATTCTTGGAGATGTACGTTCAGTTACTTAGAGGAGAAGCACGGTGTCTGCACTTTTAAATGGTTCAGAAAAACGTGTGTGTGTGTATACACATACATATATACATATGGGTGTGTATATACATATGGGTGTATACACACACACACACACACACACACAGAATAAAAGATGTTAACAGTTGGTAAATCTAGGAGATTTAGATGTTCAAGTTACTTGTTCCTTCTGGTTCTCTATATGTTTGACATTTTTAGGGGAAAAAAAAAAGAGAAATAGATAAAAAGACCATTAGCTTCATGAACGCTGGACTGAAACATTCGTGCTCACTCTTGCCTGGCTCATGGAAGATGAGCTCACTGAAGTTCACCAAGCTGAACTTCTTGCTCACTCCATAGTGCCTGGCTCATGGAAGGTGCTATAAATAATTGCTGAAAGAAGAAACAAGTCAGGGAAGGAAGGAAAGAAGGGAAGGAGATGGGGAGGGAAGAAAATAGGGAGAGGGGGGGAAGAAAGAAGGCCATCTCTCCTGCCATCACCTGGGCACCCCCAGCATGAATGTGATGGTATACATCTTCCAGGAATTTTTTCACCACAAGGATAAATCCATTTTTTAAAAGTGCTGCATTTGTAGAATCATCAGGTTTTAGAACCAAAAGCACCCTGGAGACCGTCCACATCCTAATACAGCTGAAGAAACTGAAGCCCAAAAGCAAAGTGACTAAGGTCACCTGGCAGGTCAGTGACTGAGGGGGTAGTAGCTGTCCCATGACCAAGGCTCCTCCCTTCACACTAAGCTGTCTTGCTCCCATCTTTGGCAAAACTCTAAATCTACCTATTACATTTAAATGTAACCCCTACAAAGAGCCATACTTAGTTTACTCACAGGCTTTCATTTTACTGAACGTGAAATTTTGCCCAGAACAGCAGTTTTGAGAACTTGTCAAACTTGTGGAAGTACAATTCCTTAAAGGACCAAAAAGTAAAAGTAAATACTGATGTCATGCACTGTGCTAGGAGCTTCCATTACTGTATTTAGTTCTCCCAATAGCCCCGTGAAGTAGGCATTATATTTTACAAAGTCTATTGCATATGACCTGCCTCTTATGGCTAAAAGGTAACTTCAAGGTAGCAAAAGGAAGAGAAAGGAAAGAAAGAATAACAAACAACTGGATACATCCATGAATGCTGTGAGCATTTAAAACTGTTTCTTGATGAAACAGAATAATTATGCATATAGTCTTGTGATGATGAAAATTAATAAAAAGTGAGGAAAACTCACATGTTCAATAATAAACTGGCTTAGTAAAGTGACAAATCCAGTGATAAATTGTTTGATAGGAAAAAAAAGAACACTAATTAGAATATAAGTATCCACAAGTTAAAATTTTTTAATAGGTAAGCATATATATACACTATAATTTATTAGATAAAAGATACTAATGCTAATGCAATTCATTTTAGGCTCAGTAATAACATGTGTTTCATTCATTATGTTTAGTATTTCCTTTAAAAAAATAAAACCAAAATCTCCCCTCTTGCAAAATGCACAAAAGGGGAATAATGACAATAAAAAGTGAAAGGAATGAATGGTAAAGTCTAAAAGTTAAGAAAATAATCCACAAAAGTTGAAGTAATGCTTGCTTCAAGAACAATTTAGCATTTACCAGTAGTGAATTATACTTGAACAGAACTACATTTGATCTTAGATTTTTAAATGAGCAATATTTTAAATCTACTTTGCAAGGACTTTCCTGGCCTCTCTGTCTTCTTTTAATCATATCAGGATGTTAGAAGCAATCAGAAGTGTTAACATTCAACTTATATTTTAATACTATTTTTTCCTCTTAAAACCTTGGAGAAATATTATTTCTATCAATAAAAATAAACTAGACAATCGAAGATAAAGCTCCGTTTCATTTGAAAAATGAAAGAGATGCAGGAATTTTGAACTGGCCTTGTGAGAGCATTCAGAAAATGACTCTAGTTTTAAGTTTTGCAGAGATAAAGGTTAAAAATTTAAAAAGTAAAGTACTTAGGCAAGAGTTTGCCAGCTGTTAAATATTATACTGTAATAGAACTACAGGTCGCAGGCTCAGCAGCCATGGCTCACGGGCCCAGCCGCTCCACGGCATGTGGGATCTTCCCGGACCGGGGCACAAACCCGTGTCCCCTGCATCGGCAGGCGGATTCTCAACCACTGCGCCACCAGGGAAGCCCAAAACAGTCCTCTTTAAAATGATTTATGATGTCTATGTAGTGATTTATACTAGATCTTACCATTTTTCTTTTAAGCATATACATTTTAACTGAAGAAATGAAAAACTTTATCATAGTAAAAGATGACTTCTTAAGAATGGAAAAGGAAATAGTCTTCGATATTCTGTCAATTAGCAAAAATCTTCCAGGAGTTTTAAGAATATACTTGAAAAAATTATCTGATGTATTTATTAGAAATCATACCTCCTTATGGATGAAAGTATCATTTTAACATGCCAATCAGTGACTAAAGTGTTTGATGACCTGATTTTTCTACCTAAATATTCACTCACATGCTCAATTTATAGAGCTCTAGAATCAGGACGGGTATTTGTCTTCAGAGCATGAAAGGCTGTGTATCAACCGGGGACATCTTTACTTAGAGATGGCCTATTGTGTACATGATATGACATTAGGATAACCTTCGCCACTAGCACCTGATTTTCCACCATTAGATGAAGCAACCTTACGTAGGGAAGAAAGTTTGGACCAAGCATCAGAAGACCTGGGTTTTAGGCTTAACTTTGCCAGTAACAATCGCGGCAATACTGGTTATCCCAGGATGGCCTCAGTCTGCTTATCTGCAAGAATCTGCAAGGTTAGGTGGCTGGACTACATCAGTGATTGTTGAACTTGTTTTAAAATCCACAGATCCCTTCCTTCAGAGACTCCCACAGTACCTGTCACATCAAACAGATAACAAGGAAGCGACTCTGGCTGAAGAGGATTGGGAGGTCGAGAGTGGATCTGTCCACAGCATTTCCAGAACCCCCAGGAAAGTTCTATAAAGCATCTTGGTGGCTCCCCCAAGCACAGTGTTAAAACCATTAGTTTAGTTTTACTTTATTAACACAAAAGTCATTAATAGACCACCCTCTGTTAAATAAGGATAATAAACAAATTTTGCTTGGTCTGCCCAGTGTTTATTTATTTATTTTAATTAAAATATCATTAGGTGGGCTTGCACCCTCCAGTTTAGCCCAGTCTGTACCACTCTGTTTCTGACTCCATTAGGCTTTTCACACACACATTCACGCTAACTCTTAGGGGGCTGAGGGGTGCTGAGTCTGTGACCCTGTGATCTAAAGTCTCCTTCACCAGTAACATTCTGTGATTAATATTGTTTTTTAATTGAGCATTGCTTTCTAACTGGTTTCCTTTTTTAAAATGCAAACATTTCTAAGAAGGGTAATGCAATCATTCCTAAACAATTTTAAGGTAAATGAATTTATCAGAATTTCCTAACTAGAGCTACTGAAAATCACAGTTACAGTAGGGACTCATGGGACAGGTTACTGAAAGGTAAGAGAAAAAGGGAGGGGCAGGCACAAAAGATAAATTTGATTTTATTACCAAAATTCACCTGGGGGCTCATTGGAGAAATGGTTAATTCCAGGGAGGGGACAAAGGGAATACAAGATGAGCCAGTTGCTACAGAAACTAAGGTAGTGCTTCAAAGCATCATGGAAACATGTCAAAAAGACAAACAGATTGAAGGGGCTGCCACGAGCCAAATTTGAGAAAATTTAAGCATCAAAATTAAAAAGGACAGAAATAGATTATAACCCACTGTATAACCTAAGCATCCATGAGTTCAGACTTAAATAAGCAAAAAAAAGTAAATGCAGAGAAGGGAAAGCTCTTCCTTACAGCAAAATGCCAACTAATAAATCTAGAAGGAATGATGGAGTTAGAACATCATCAATCAGTGCAAAGTAGTCAGAAAAAATTTTATAAACAGGATATTGACACAGTCTCAAAATATTTCCCCACAAAACACTTGTAATTTACAAAGAGAAAAGCTGTAACTTTACAGTGGAGTAAGCACCTGAATCAAGTGATCAAAGTTAACATCACAAATGGACACTGGGTACCTCCGATATGGTATACTGACAAGGACAGGACCTCACCTCAATGGTATCTCTGCCAAAAATGCATAACCCAAGTCTAAACATGAGGACATCCTAGTCAAACCCAGAATGAAGAGACTTCCCCCCCACCCCCCAAAAAAGAAAGACAAAGCAAAAAAAATGGAGTATTGATCTGCCGTCTTTAAAGAACGTCAAGTTGAGACAAAGGCTCAGAAACTTTTCCAGATTAAAGGAAACAAAGCAGATATTACAACTCAATACAATGCACAATCCTGGATTACATCCTGGTCTGGGGAAAAAATCAGCTTACAACTAATTATTGGGACATCATTGGGACAAATGAGAAAATCTGAACTTAAATTTGGACTGTGGTTTATATCATTAAAATATCTGATTTTGATAAAACCATGGTTATTAAAAAGAATGTTATTCTTAGGAAAATAACAAAATATTTCAGGGTAAAGGGGTACAACGTCTTCAACTTACTCTCAAATGGGTCGGGAAAGAAAGAGAGTGTGCAATATAGACAGATTCATAGAAAGAGAGGTAGTAAATGGGGCAAGATATAAATATGAATCTCAGTAAAGGGGATTTCTTGTACAATTCTTGAAACTTTTATAGAAATTTGAAATTATGTCAAAATGAAAAGTTGCCAAAATGCTAAAAGGAAAAGTTTTCGGGGACTGACTTGACCATCTACAATTCCCTAAACCCCAACTTGAGTGACTGATCAGGACCAAGTAGGAAGTACAGGATTTAAAATGTATCACCTGCCAAACAAAACGGTATTTGACAGATGAGGTAAAGCTGATGCTAACAGAAATACTGGTGACACAGGAAATATTTAAGGTGAAAACTTCTCTGAAGGTAAAAGTTCTATACTAACTTTTTGGACCCAAGTTTCCTTGACATGAAAGGGAATAACTTCCTGAAACATCATACTGGAATGTGTAGGAACAGACCCCATATGTTTCCTTTTGGCCTTCTAAGTTAATACTTTAATAATTTCTTTGAGTCTCCAGTTGGTTGCTCTCAGGCTACAGATGGACCACCACCAATATGTAATTAAAGGAGAATAACAAATAGTTAGAATATGGATCACACAGGTGTGCTGACTTACAAATGCAAACGCTGTAGCAGAAGATTAAGCTCCCAGGAGGCTGGAGGTGTGCGTCTCTGCTTATTGCCATCATAATTCATTAATGGTCAAAGTAACGCTGAGATCAATATTCCTGCAGTCATGGGAATGAGAAAAAATGATTAGCACCAAAATAAGATACAAAGACAGTCTCAAAATCTTTCTCCTTACATAATTAAGAAACCAGTCATTGTCATGAATTTTAAAACTGAGATTTTCTTAGCTGTTCCATGTTCAAGAGGTTGCACAGCTTAAAGGATCTTGAAAAGAACTGCTGTTCCCCTAGATAATATCATACACCAAAAGAGAGACAGACAGTGAGGTCATTTTGGTTTTTTTTTCTTCATTTTAGTGGTACAGAAATGGAAGGAAGGATGCTGGGATATGGTAAACACCACAGAAGGCAATAACAGCATGTGATGGTTTCACAAGAAGTTCAATCCTGAAATATGCTTGAAGAAGACGTACAAGTGAGCCTTTAATAAGATCTGGGTCTAAACCACTGGTTCCAATGCAGATTCCTGGGCCCCAGTAGAGGGGGTCATATTCACTGGGACTGTGTTTGGAACCAGGGATTCTGAATTTTTAACAAGTATTGCAGGGACCAGTCACTGAGAAATATTAAGAGCGGCAACCGTTACTGTTTTTATGAATCTAATTACTATAATACTTACTGTGTTAGAGTAGTAAATACACCTTACAATAAATTAAACAGTATACATGAAATGACGCAGAGAAGCTTATGATGATCCCTCCCCAACCCTAATTCCACCTCTTGTGAACACTGTTTTAAAGATTTTTGCTTTTAGCTCTTCTGGTTGCAAACACCCCCCTGACTTTCCCTAATTAAAAAAAGTAAATACCGCTCTTTTACAATATACTCATGTTGTAGATAAATTAGAATAATGAATATTTGAAATAGTGTAATTGGCCTATTAGGTAAGGACCAATTTCGTGTGAAATTTCAAATAGTTTAACTCTTGCCAAGAGTAATCAAGAATTGCATAATTTAAAGCTAGTAGGCAGTGTGTATGGCAACTGAGTTTACGTGTGTGGCTATGTGGCATGCCACTCTAGCCAGTAATCAGAAGTACAGTGGAGCTTGTAATTACACACTCTTGGATAATGGAAATTTGGATATGCCGAGTTTGGTGATTGGCTCCTGTCCTCCTGGAGCCAGTTCACATTGGTCATTTCATGAACTCTGCACTCAGTGGGTCCCACACATTACACAACTGAATTTTTTGGACCTCAATTATGAAGTTACAGCAGAGTTCTACTCGCATCTGCCATCATTTAACAGGAGCTTGTTAACCATGCTGTTATTTAAAGGCATAGGAACATCTAGAAGTGATTCAAGTGACTTTTGTATTACTTTAATTTTTAGAGTTATAATATTAAAATAGTTTTTCTCCTATAATAAGGTCATCTAAGCTTTCATCCAGTGGAGGCAAAACCCTAATTCTAAGAATATATTCTTGGGGAACAGAAATTAGATATAATAAAGTACCATAAAGAGGTCACGTGGCCATATACCATGCTATTAATTTTGGAGAGAGTACTCTGTGAAATATTAGAGATAATTCTGAGAAAAACTTAAAAAGCATTAAAGCAGATAGGGCTTTAAGTTTGCAAGTATAATCTTATAACTGGGCATGGATAATGGAATAGGAAAAAATGCCATGGCTGCAAGATCATCAGCACTATAATGTGTCCTTAAGCTATAGAGATTGTTGATACCTGTGCTCTGAGATTGTGCCCATGACCTTCAATGTATGCCTATGAAAAATCACTCATGAATTATACATTCTTTGAATATATGATTCCTCTTTTCAATTTCTTGGTTATGGATGGCCTCCAGTTACAAAAGATAAGCATTTAGCTCATTTATGTTATCTTCTTCTTCCTCCCAACTCCTCCCAGTTTGGGGTAGTTATATCATTATTTTTAAGTTTTGTCGTGGTTACCCTTGTAACTTTAAATATTATGTTATGCCTCAATTTCTCATTCTGAAAACCTGAGTATCTTGACTTCTCATTATAGAAGTTGAGGGTGTCAGTGGTACTATTCTTCTCTTCATATTTCCTTCATTTTGCACTTCCCACCTTCGGTCAGCTATACTTTCATATTATGAAGATTAATGTTTGCCTCTTTTTTCTGCAACATAGCCAAGATCTTCCTTACTCTGTCCATTGACTGCAAGAGTTTAAAGCCAAAGTGCTTACATTATTAAGACTACATCAACATTGTGCACTGCCAAGCTAAGGAGCATGTTAGGATTGCCATTTCCTTTTCTATGAGGGCACTGTCATAACTCCTCACCTACTCAAAGGATAATGTTTTAACACCATGTACTAGTTTTTCTCTAACAGTCTATATATTATTGAAAATCATACATATTATTCTTCTTCAAAATTGAACCATAACATTCTCAGTTAGCTTTTTGTTTTTTCTGGAATTCTTAATTGCCTGTCTTTTTTACTGTCTAAATATGTACTTTATCATAACACTCAAGTCTTTTCTGTTTTTTGTTTGTTTGTTTTTATTTTTTGTTCCCTCAATCACACCATGAACTGCAGGGAGTTCTCTTCTGCCCAAGAGTCCTTACCTTTGGAGCTCTTCTTTCTCCTGCTCTAAACTGGAAGACTTTGTATTATACTCTACTTCTGTTTCCAATATTAGGACCCTCGCCTTCTTCTTTCTTGGATAATATCCTCATTCTGCTGGAATACATATTCAAGTAACTTCTTAAGAAAGGAGTCTGGGAAGTAAACTTTCCAAGTGCTGGTTTATGTGAAATGCCTATATTCCACTCTTTGAATGATAGGTTGGCTGAATATAGAAATTATTTTTAAATTCAATTTCCCCCAGAATTGAAAGGACCACTCTATTATATTCTAGCAGCCAGAGATGTTAAGGAGAATTTGGCTGCTCAATTTTCATTCCTCTGTAGGTGGCCTAATTTTTCCTTCTGGAAACTTTTAGAAATTTTATTTATTCTTAGAGTTCTAAATTTTTACAATGTTGTATCCAAGTGGCTTATTTTCCCCATCTACTGTAGTTGGCCCTCAGTGGGCTCTTTTAATGTAAACGTGTATGTCCTTTCCTGGGAAATTTTCTTATATAATTTCTCTAGTAATTTCCCTTTTGCCATTTTCTCTGTTCTCCTTTCCTGGATCCCATATTATTTAGCTGCTGGATTTCTTAGATTGGTTTTTATATCTCCTCTTTTCTCTCATACTTCCCCTCTGTAGTAGAGAATGTTATTTGTATCTCAACATCTTCTTTACCACTGTCATTTTCTTTGTCCACATCAACTGATTAAAATAACAATAACTATTACTAATAACTATGTCAACCTGGAGCAGAATCTTTGTTTTTATCACTCTGAGTGCCTCATCCAGAGTTGTGCCCACCCAACTGTTGATCTAGGTAGCATCCTCTTGGAGAGTTGATGCTGAAAATGTCAGGGGATGGAATAAAAAAAAGAACAGAAAACAAACAAACAAACAAAAAAACCTTACTGAAGTCCAACTGTAGGTACTGCTTTCCCCTCTTCCATCAGGCTCATCATCCTCTCTTGGTAAAATTAAATTGGTCTGGCATAATTTGTACTTCACAAAATCATGTTGATTACTACCCAGTACCTTGTGCTCGTCTAGATGGTTGCAAATTGATTGACGATTTGTTCTTGTATCTTCCCAGGTATCCAAGATAAGCTGAATAGTCTATAATTACTACAGTTGTGCTTTTCTCGGTTAAAAAAAAAAACAACAACAACAACGATACTCCATCTGCAGATTCTACTTGTCAGGACCTTCTCCTGTCCAACCTTCCTTTTCTAAAATAAAGGCTAGTGGTCCTGCAATTACGGTTGCCAATTCCTTAAGTGCCGTTGGATGTGAGTAATCAGGCCCTGCTGATTTGAATGTACTGAGCTTTCTGAAGTGCTCTTCAATCACTTCTTTCCCCTTGTTTGCCTTTGTATCTCCAATAAGATAGCACTTAATCTGGTTTAGTTTCCTTATCATTGCTGATTAAAAGGAAAAAAGAAACGGCTAAAAACACAGTGAAAGCCTTTGCTATTAGTTATTTTTTAATAGATTTTGTTTAGCAGTACTTGTTAATAGCTTTGTTAATAGTTTAGTGGTTGTATTTGCATCCTATAAATTCCTTCTGGTATTCTTCCTTCCTTCCACCCCTCCCTCCCTGCTTCCTTCTTTCCCTCCCTCCCTTGCTGTTTCCTTCCTTCCTTCCTATCTCCCTCTCCTGCCCCCAACTCTCTCTTTTTCTTAAATTTTTTACTGAGGGTGAGGTAAGGAGAAGGGAGGAAAAACGAAAGAGGCGAAGAGCTCCATATAACTTTATGACAGAGATATTTATTAATCACCAAATATCCATGTGCTCCCCCAAATTTTCCAGCCTCCTTATAGTTGGGGCAAGAGGCATATGACTAGTTCTGGCCAATAGGTGCTTAAGAGCCATGAGTTCCCCTTGTCCTCTTTCCTCCTGCCCAGGTGAGCTGGGAGCCACATGTTCCAGATGGTGCACCAACAAAATGCAAGTGGCCTGAGTCATCACTTTGGTAACCGGGACCCCTGAGTCATCACTGGAAGGCAACAGTCCTAGAGAGCCATAAGACGCCCAGAGGCCCATGTGTTAAGCTGCTAAGATTTAGGGGTTTATTTTTGCAGCACCGTCTACCTTATCTTCACTAATACAGTACCAATTTCTGGACCAGTCAGATTAGGTTTTGCCAAGGGAACAAATTAACCCTGAAATCTAAGTGGCTTAACATAACAAAGGCTTAATTCTTACTTGTGGTATGTGGTAGCTAGTCTCCAAAGAGGGCTCCCAATGACTCTTACCTCCTGGTAGTCACACCCTTGTCTAGTCACCTCCCAGTCTGTCTCTGCACTGATCCCATGACTCACTTTAACCAAGAAAATGGAGCAGAAGCCTTAGGCAATCTTGACAGCCTCTGCATTTGAAGTCACTCCTGATATAAGAAGTCTGACCATCCCACTGCCAAAGAGAGGCCATGCGCAGATGGCTGGAGAATGAGACTCCACGTGGAGGAGCACTTAGGTGCCAGACCTCAGCAAAGAGGCCATCCTCAGTTCAATCCCAGTCAAGCTTTCCAAGGTCTCCAGCCTCAGCCACCATTTTGACTACAACCACATGAGACCCTAAGTGAGAAGAGCAGAAGAAATGCCCAGTGGAGCCTAACCAACACACAGGAATGGGAGATAAAACAATAAATTGGGGCTTCCCTGGTGGCGCAGTGGTTGAGAGTCCGCCTGCCGATGCAGAGAACACGGGTTCGTGCCCCAGTCCAGGAAGATCCCACATGCCGTGGAGCGGCTGGGCCCATGAGCCATGGCTGCTGAGCCTGCGCGTCCAGAGCCTGTGCTCTGCAACGGGAGAGGCCACAACAGTGAGAGGCCTGCGTACCACAAACAAACAAACAAACAAAAAACAATAAATTGTTGTCTTAAGCCATTCTGTATGGGATGGCTTGCTGGGCATCAGTTGCTCACCAAAGCATGGTACACATCCAGTGTTGGTGTAAGGGGGTTGAGCTCCACACAGACATTCATGGAACCATGTTGATACAGGTTCTCCCATCTTGTATCTGCACCACTGGTAACATGTGACCTACTTTATTGGAGTGGTGCAGTGGCAAGGGAAGAGAGGGCTGGTGGTTGCATACCAACTTTTAAATGCTTCCAACTCTGTTCCCAGTCCACTGGTCAGTGAGAAATTTGGGGGAGTAAATGGAGAGTCAATGGGCATTAAATGTCTCTGCTGCAGATCTTGCCACCTATAATTTGTCTTTTTTCCCCCTAGTTTTTTTAAAATTAATTAATTAATTTTATTTTTGACTGCGTTGGGTGTTTGTTGCTATGCGTGGGCTTTCTCTAGTTGTGGCGAGTGGGGGCTACTCTTCGTTGTGGTGCGTGGGCTTCTCATAGCAGTGGCTTCTCTTGTCGCGGAGCATGGGCTCTAGGCACACAGGCTTCAGTAGTTGGGGCGCGTGGGCTCTAGAGCGCAGGCTCTGTAGTTGTGGCGCACAGGCTTAGTTGCTCCGCAGCATGTGGGATCTTCTCGGACCTGGGCTTGAACCCGTGTCTCCTGCATTGGCAGGTGGATACTTAACCACTGCGCCACCAGGGAAGCCCCTCCCCCTAGTATTTTTTAAAATTAATTTTTATTGGAGTATAGTTGATTTACAGTGTTGTGTTAGTTTCTGCTGTACAGCAAAGTGAATCAGTTATACATAGACATATATCCACTTTTTAGATTCTTTTCCTATATAGGTCATCACAGAGTATTGAGTAGAGTTCCCTGTGCTATACAGTAAGTTCTTATTATCCCCATAGTATTATAACAAGGTTTATCCAGGAGTCATCCAACTGGCTTTCCCATAATTGTAACCAATGGTGTGCAGGACTGGCTCATACAGCTCAGAAGAGCCCACTGAGCATGTCTCCTCCCAATTCTGCATTCGGTGATGCCATGTTGGTAGCATGAAATCAGCTATGGTTGAAATATTTACATCACAGAAATTGGCAAATGCTGTAAGTCAAGACCCTCCTACTCCCAGCCTTGGTTAAGCTGGTTGTTAAATATTTACCAGACCACTAGTTGTACAAAATCCAAAATATACCTATTATTCAGGCTGGCCCTATATTCATGCATATGCACTTATTATAGGTAGAATTTTGAAAACTTGCCATCAATGGTCTTATCTTTTAATTCCACATATCAAACAACAGGCTGAACCCATAAATTGAAGATTTTTGTACAAACCTGAGTAAACTTTATTAATAATAAAAAAGATGACAATTTGAAGTTTTCTATATGTAATCAGAATGTGCATATTTTTATAGTTAACTTCATTCTAGGACAGTACTGGAAATGCTGCTATAAAGTAAGTATAGAACATACCTATTTTCAGCTAGCATCAACAAGGATTTTATCATTCCAGTAATTATTGCATCTAATAACACTATCTTAGGTACTGATTTATTCTGGAAACTTCAGTATCTTTTAGAGTTTATAAAAGACTAAAATCTTTTCTTTTAAGCCTTGCTGAAAGAGTTAATTCAGCTCCCCGTTCCAGGTCACCGACTCTTCCTTTCCTAGCCTTCACCCTCTACACACACAAAGAAAGGCCATCAATAAGGTTCAAGCTTCTATTATGGGATATGAAACAATAACATTTGAAATAGCACCTTGGAGGCCCGAAGGAGTTAACACATCTTTCAGCAGTGCCTACTTTACAGCTCTCGAGTATTTTGGACCCTGAAAACCTGATTATTTATTAAAAGTATGAGCAGAGTCCAGGTGGAGAAAAAAGCTCATTCACCAAGCAAGAAAGGATATGCTTGCAAATGACATTTGAAAATAAGATGACGAGAAACTTTTTGCTACAAACAACAAGGGATTTGAACTTAATCCACATCTAATCCTATGGCAAAATTAAGGACAAGATGGTTCCAGAATCAGGGAGACAAGTCAACTTTAAAATACTGTTTCCTGGGCAGAACCCAGTGAGACCATCTGTGGATAAATTCGATGTTCACTAATTCAAAAGATAAAGAAATAATTCTCACTGTATGCAGAAACCAGCATATTTTCCATCACAACACTGATAATCTTCTGGGAACTCTGATACCTTTTTGAGCTTTCGGGATTATTCCATATGTTAATCAAGGTTCTTTTGTTTACAAGTATGACTGATTCTATTTTCTAAAGATGCCCACATTAATATACATCACAGGTTCTTCTCACAATGTGATGGTAACATTCCTTCATTGAGAGGCAGTGGCCCTTTGAGCCTGGGTGGATCTTTGTAACTTCCTCCACAAACAGGATGAAGTGGAAATAACACCGCATGACTTTGGAAGCTAGATCATAAAAGGTGATATGGCTTCCACCTGGCCCTCTCTCCCTGAGAACTGTACCTTTGGAGCCCTGAGCCTCCAGGGGAAAATCCACCTACCTTGAAGCCACCATGATAAAGAAACCATAGATGGACAGAGAGATTTCCACATAGCTCCAGCTCTTCCAATCCCCAGCTGCTTGAGTCTTCCCAGGTAAGAGTTTAGACAGTTTCAGCTCCTGGCCTTCAAACTACCCCAGCTGAAACCAAGTTGTAGTGGAAACAAGCTGTCCATGCTAAGCCTTGCTCAGAGTGCAGATTTTTAAGCAAAATAAGTGTTCTTATTTTAAGCCACTCAATTTTGGGGTGGTTTTTGTTACACAGCCATTGCAGCCAGAACAGCAAGTAACAGAAGCCCCTCAAGTTAGCATTATCAAAACAGTAGAGGTTATAGTATAAAGGTTCAAGAGTAGCCAATGGTGCCCCAGAAGAAGAGGCACAGCTGGGTCTCAGGATGGTTTGAATAGGAACTAAATTAGAAAATCAGCAGAGGCCAATCAGCTACTTTGCTCCAGTGCTGTCTCTTTTTCTCCTTCTGTCCTCTTCTCCAGTCTCTTACTTCAGGGCCCTCATCTGTCTCCCTGCACATCTGCTTCCTTCTCCCTGCAGTCAGGTGTTCTGTGCTTCTGCTGCCTATGGTGCAGTAACACAGCTCTTGAGTTGTATGTCCTTGGTTTAAGAGACCAGCCCACGCTAACTAGCATCCTTTCATTGCAGTGATAAATTCCTGGGAGAGAGGATCTAATTGGCTGGCCTTGAGTCCGATGTCTGCTTCCAGTCCCCTCAGTCAACACAGGGAAGGACCATATGTTACCAACATGGCTGCTACTCCCAATCCCCAACCTCCTGGGAGAATTCTTAGAAGGGGGGCTCAGAGGCTTCTACACATAACAATAGACCTTATATAATTCTTGAGTATTAGAAGGCATTTTGGATGTTTTTAGCTGTACATAAAACTCTACCATGGACTCCCCTTTAATTTGCTTGTCGTTTGTTTACAAACCTGCTTAGGTAGGTGGATACAACCTCCTCCCCACTCTCACCCCATCCTCACAATCTGAAAGGGTGCTTCTGGATCTCTACAACAAAGGAAGTAGATCAGGTTGATGTGACCTCAAGGAGGCTGAACTCAATAATCAACATTTTTTATTTCATTTTTGTTTTTTGAGGCCCAATTTGTAATGTGAACTTGACTCCTTAATTTACTACCTTTTAGCTGTTAGGGCCTCTGAGCAACTGGGCTAGTTAGAGATCACAGAGGCAGTCAGGGAAACTGAGGACTCTTGATGAACTTTGATAATTTCCCCCCTGTTAAACATCTCCCTTTGTCAACTAATCTATGGTGTTATAAATAAGGATAGAGGTTGCCCCTGAGGGAAGGAGAGACTGCTTGGAACAGGGCCTGGCCCACAGGAAACAATGTTAGCTATTATTATTATTACTACTATTATTATTAGTGCTCTTAGACTATTTCAAAATAAAAGGAAAAAGCATCTCTACTTCTGCCTTTTACTATTCCATTCACTCCAACAGAACCCACTGCAATTAAGCATACATTGGTTGAATGCTTCTATGTGCCAGATCCAGGCAAACACTGAAGGTATATTTCAGGCTGTTCCAGGTCCCCCACTGCAGAGACCTACACCCGTGGGAGGATTTCTAGGCTGGCCACATCCCTGAAAGGTTCTGTGATTCATTTCTTCCCTGGGTCACTGCTGGTGCTGTTCAAAGTTTTATACATTTCTGTCCTGAGCCAGTGCGAACCGAGGGAACTCCTCTGGCTGGGTTTCCTTATGTGGAACCTGGCCAGGGGGAGGTGAAGCAGGACGGATTTGCTCTGTGTTTGTGTTTTGCTGCAGTGATTGTGTTATGTTTTGTTTCACCCTGGCACCAGTCGACTTTACCTAAACAGAAACACCCTGTGTAGTCTTTTGTAACACCAGTATTATTTTAAGGAAACACAAGGAGGTGGGACAAAAGAAAATGGCCATTAATCAGAACTCCAGTCCCATGCAGCGCTCTCTCCAACAAGGTGCCTTTAGAACCATCCACGTTGAACAGTTGTCTAGAGGTCATTTGTAACCAAGGTGCTCAGCAGTGGACAGGACCAGAAATGATTAGTTACCTCCTTCAGGACTCACGGTCACTGTCATCTCCAGTAACTCCTGTTCTGCAGCTCACTTCTGGCACTGCATCAACAGATGAGGCAGGAACCCACTGAAATGAAATTGGTGAAAAACGTAAGGGAAACATTGCTTCTAATTAGGCAAGTCTAATGCTCTAATGATTGTCAAAACCAAAAATGAAAACAAAACAAAAAAACCAAGACCCTGAAGCAGTGTTTTTTCATTTATTTCTTCCCTCCCTTCCCGAATAAGCAGCTTCCTGACACCACCTTGATATATGTTCCTCTTCCCCTTCAGATACAGAACTGGGTGCTTTTTGCAGCTTGGTTTCTCTCCTGTCCTTACCCAGGAGGGTGCACAGCTAGGGAAGGGGGCAATGAGAGCTGGGGGAAGGAGGGCTGCAACTCGGCAGTGAGCAGTGGATTCACCATCCCCCTTCCTGCTGCACTGCAGCTGTGGCATGTCGGGGGTGAAGAATATTACCCACTTGGTTACTTCCAGGCAGGGTCATCAAGTGCTTTAAGGGCACGGACTCCCAGCCAAAATGCTTGGGTTTTGAATCTTGGCTCAGCCACCTACCTTGTAGTTTGACCCCTCTGTTGCCTCAGCTTTCCCATCTATAAAATGGGGATAATAATACTAATTACTTCTTAGACTTGTGGTGAGAATAAATGAGTTAGTACCTGTAAAACACTCAAAACAGAGCCTAGCACGTATTAACCACCCAGTAAATGTTAGCTATTACTATTATCACCTTGGAATATCTCGAAATCATAATTATGACACAACATCATTATATTATATTGTCTCCAAGCTGCATACTGTGAAACCAGCAATATGCAAACATCAGCTAGTCCTTTTGCTATTTTAGTTACTAAAAACTTTGTTATGTGATCCAAGGGGAAACACCTTGGGCTGACTGAAGTCAGTAAAGACTAATGTGAAGTTCCAGGATTCTATTTTGCCAGCAATCCTACTTCTAGGAATACTTTCCATGGGAATTTTCAGATACACAAGGACAAAGTACAAAGAAGCTCACTGCAGCATTATTTATATGATGGAAAACTGGACACAGGCTACATGTGGAACAATCTGAGAATGATTAGGTTAGTGACAGCAAATACTACAAGTACTACATAGCCATTAAGAGGGGTGCTTTTGATGAATTTTTATGATGAGGAAATGCTCATGAAATAAATGTTAAGCAGAAAAGCAGGCTTCAAAACTGTGTGCACCAATCTGTATGGAAACACAAAAGACCCCGAATAGCCAAAGCAATCTTGAGAAAGAAAACGGACCTGGAGAAATCAGGCTCCCTGACTTCAGACTATACTACAAAGCTACAGTAATCAAGACAGTATGGTAC
>NC_041222.1:30837657-30958059 GCF_002837175.3 Physeter macrocephalus
ACCCACCTCCTAGAGAAATGGAAATAAAAACAAAAATAAACAAATGGGACCTAATGAAACTTAAAAGCTTTTGTACAGCAAAGGAAACCATAAACAAGACAAAAAAGACAACCCTCAGAATGGGAGAAAATATTTGCAAATGAAGCAACTGACAAAGGATTAATCTCCAAAACATACAAGCAGCTCATGCAGCTCAATATCAAAAAAACAAACAACTTAATCCAAAAATGGGCAGAAGACCTAAACAGACATTTCTTCAGAGAAGACATATAGATTGCCGACAAACACATGAAAGGATGCTCAAAATCACTAATCATTAGAGAAATGCAAATCAAAACTACAATGAGGTATCATCTCACTCCAGTCAAAATGGCCATCATCAAAAAATCTACAAACAATAAATGCTGGAGAGGGTATGGAGAAAAGGGAACCCTCCTGCACTGTTGGTGGGAATGTAAACTGATACAGCCACTATGGAGAAGAGTATGGAGGTTCCTCAAAAAACTAAAAACAGAGCTACCATACGACCCAGCAATCCCACTACTGGGCATATACCCTGAGAAAACCATAATTCAAAAACAGTCATGTACCACAATGTTCATTGCATCTCTATTTACAATAGCCAGGACATGGAAGCAACCTAAGTGTCCATTGACACATGAACGGATAAAGAAGATGTGGCACATATATACAAAAAAAAAATGTCATGAAGAACCTAGGGGTAAGACGGGAATAAAGACACAGACCTACTAGAGAATGGACTTGAGGATATGGGGAGGGGGAAGGGTAAGCTGTGACGAAGTGAGAGAGTGGCATGGACATATATACACTACCAAATGTAAAATACATAGCTAGTGGGAAGCAGCCGCATAGTACAGGGAGATCAGCTCGGTGCTTTGTGACCACCTATAGGGGTGGGAGAGGGAGGGTGGGAGGGAAACGCAAGAGGGAGGAGATATGGGGATGTATGTATATGTATAGCTGATTCACTTTGTTATACAGCAGAAACTAACCTACCATTGTAAAGCAATTATACTCCAATGAAGATGTTAAAAAATAAATAAAATAAAATAAAATAAAAAACAAAAAAACTCTGCACAATAGGATCTCATTTGGTAACTATGTACACCCATTTGCAGAGAAAAAAGTCTAGGGAAATGCATCAAGATGTTAACAGGGCTTCCCTGGTGGCACAGTGGTTAGGAATCCATGTGCCAATGAAGGGGACACAGGTTCGAGCCCTGGTCTGGGAGGATCCCACATGCCGCGGAGCAACTAAACCCGTGTGCCACAACTACTGAGCCTGTGCTCTAGAGCCCACGTGCCACAACTACTGAGCCCGAGTGCCACAACTACTGAAGCCTGCGCGCCTAGAGCCCGTGCCCTGCAACAAGAGAAGCCACTGCAGTGAGAAGCCCGTGCACCGCAACGAAGAGTAGCCCCCGCTCACCACAACTAAAGAAAGCCTGTGTGCAGCAATTAAGACCCAATGCAGCCAAAAATAAATTAAAAAAACAAAAAAAAGATGTTAACAGTGGGGTTTCCGACAGGGGAAGAACTCAGTACATGGTTTTTATTTACATTTCTTTATATTTTTTGGTGTCTCCACGTTTTACACACAAACACAAATTATTTTTACATTTGGGGAAAACAGTAAGTCATAAAACCAAAACATTTAATAAAGCCTCTTTCAGAAGACACACAGTGGACTAACAGGAACTGAACACTTGTTTCCTAAACTCCTAGGTTGTTTTTTTTTTTTCTTAAGCCCCAAACAACACCATATAAAGAGACAGGTGTTGCTAACCCTTCAACTTAGCTTTGTTTTGGAAAGAAAACTATGAGAAATCTCAGTTTAAAAAAAAAAGAGAGAGAGAGAGAGAGAGAAAGGGAGGGAGGGAGGGAGGTGGGTGGGGGCAGTTAGAGAGGAGAGCAAGGGCCTCTTAGGGTAGAGGATACAACTTGACATTGACTAATCAGGACCATTTGTTTTCATAACATTGGGTAGAAACATCCTTGGCCCAAAGCAAAATGGAAGAGAGCCATCTATCAGCTCTTTTGGAAGGAGTGTAAAAAAAAAAAAAAAAAAAAAAATTCTGCGGTTAAAAAAAAAAAAGAAAGAAAAAAGAATACTAATGCCTAATGCAAACAGGACATCAAACAAGTCCAAGTAGACAAGTAACAGAATTCCCATGCCTCTACACGCAGAACCTTGCCAATAAACCACCCATTCTGAGTTCTACACCTAAGGGAAGATTATTAAGAAGAGCCCACTCTGAAAGGGCTTGGAAAACATCAGGGAATGCCAGTTTAAATTGCAGCCTACCTAACACCATTCAGCCCAGGGTGCAGGTACTGCCCTCTGCCTGGGGACCCTGCCCCTTCAGCTGTATGCTCAGGAGAGGGAGCCGTGCAGGAGCTGTGCCTTGGCCTGAGAGGCAAAATTAATAAAATTAGGATTATTTATGATGCAGGAGTGAGTTAATAATATTTCTCAAGAACCTGAAGGATTTATGTAGAGGAACTGCTGTTTTAGTAACTAAACCCTCTTGGATAGACTCCAAGACAAACCAGACTTGTCTGGCTTCCACCCCGCCCCGAGTCCCTCCACCTCTCCCAGTTTCTCCTGGCAAATAATCTCTTCTACTTCACTGGAGGGTGATGGTCAAGGAGATGACCTTCCTGGCTGCTTTATCAACCCTCGCCCCTATGTCAAAATATCTCTCAGCTTCTCTCTTTGTTCCTTCAAATCTCAAAGGAAGAATCAAGAGGGGAGGGGATGCCTTTTGCATGCCAGGAGCTGGCAGACACATTACCTCATTTAATTCCCACAAACACTTTGTGAGGTAGTCATAATTATCCTTATTTTGCTTGTTAGGGAATAGAGGAAATTTATCCTTTTAGCAGCTGGTAGGAGGATTCCTCTTGGGGACAGAACCATCTTTGTGGGGAAATGTCTTGACTAGCCTCTTTTGGCTACAACGGGGTGTACAGGGAAATGGGTGGAGAAAGGGGTGTGTGTACTGTGAGCTCTTCACTCAGAAAGAAGGGAGGTAGAAGCAAGAGGAGGGGAGGAGGTTTAGAAAAAGACTGTGTGGGGCACAATATGATCCCACGCTCAGAAGTATAGCTCTTCAAATCTCCAGTAAATTTACTCAATTCGTGAAATGCTTGTTGAAAGAGAATTTCCTGAATGGTCTTGTTGGCACAGGGTGAAACAGGAGCCCCATGTGTTTTACTTGAGATGGTGGCAGGTGGTTCCATAAGGAAATGCTTCCTAAATCAAAGAGTAGGAAGGTCCCACTTGACATCTGAGTTACATAAAGGAGGGGTAGCCGGGGGCGGGGTACTAAGGCTCAGAGAAGTTAATCAACTTTCCTAGGATCATACAACAGTGATGCGTACACTAGCAGAGGCAGAATTGAACCCAGGTCTATGTGTCTCCAATGTCTACTTTTTTACACTATTCCATGGGATGCACTGAGATGGCTTTTTCCTCCCCAAAGCCAACTCTTCCACTGATGTACTCCATCCACACATAGTAATAGTAATGAATATTTATTGAGTGCCTACCACACCCCAGGCATTGTTGCATGCATTAGCTCATTCGGTGTTCACCATGTCACTGTATATTTGAGAGGATAATTATTCACATTTTAAAATATGGGAAGTGCTGCTTAGAGAAGGTAAGACACTGGCTCAAGCTCTCACTGCTCTAAGTGGCGAAACCAGCATTTGAACCAGACTGTTGTGTTCTCTCATCTCATCCCTTCCCTTCAAGAATGATTCCTCTCATTAACCCATCTAATTAACCCATTCTCTCCCTACCTCACCCTGGGCTGCACCCTGGGCTGGGATCTGGTGGGGTTTGTAGAGGCCATGCAACACTGAACTCAAAAGAGGCTCTCACGAGCTCAGGTCAAAGTCACTGTCCACAGCTCAGGCTACTCGTATAACTCGGAGGTTGGCAAACCTTTTCTCTAAAGGGCCTATCAGTAAACATCTTCAGCTTTATGGTCTCTGATGCCAACTACTCTGTTGTTGTGACGTGAAAGCAGCCACAGATGTAAATGAATGAGCACAGCTGTGTTCCAGTAAGACTTTATTATGGACACTGAAATTTGAGTTTCATATAGTTTTTATGTATCACAAAATAGTCTTCTTCTTTTGATTTTTTCCCCCAACCATTTAAAAAGGCAAAAACCATTCTTAGCATGAAAGGGACAGAAAAATGGGAGACAGCCTGGATTTGGCCTGTAGGTTACAGTTAGCTGACCCCTGGTTTTACTAAACCCCCGCCTTTTAGGTTCTGCACCAGCTGGACCTGTATCCAGGCTGAACAGCCTCTGGGCTGCGCTTCGATCCCTTCTGCCTAAAAGCCACACAGGTTCAGTTCCCGAGCCTCTGTTCATTGCTCTCTTATTAGGAGCTCTCCTCCAATCCTACAGCTTCTCCTGCCGAACTAGAAGAGAAGAAATTGTCTGCTGTCCCTGAAAGAGGTGGCCATAAAATAAGATGAAACTGCCATCACTTAGATAACTGCCATAGCTTAGATGACCCTCGTGAAGCCAAGCCCCAGGGATAGGTTAAAGGAGGGTCACCCTAAGGCTACGACAAGGTTTGAGAATAATATGCTTCAAATAGACTGAACATCCTAGAAGGAAATCTCTAGGAAGAGTGGAGAAGACATTCCTCAGAATCTGAGACCAAGAAAAGAATCCTAGACTCAGAAATAGACATGCAAAGGCCAGAGGGCAAGAGAAAGTAGGACAGGTGAAGAACAAGAATGCAGCTCAGCCCAGGGCCAGGGGACAGCTTAGGTCCAGACCCAGAGCGAAGACTAAAATGCACTAAGGAAAGATTGAGAATAATAATAACTACCAACATTTATTAACCATCTGCTATGTTTCAGGCACTATATTGCTGGGTTCTTTACATATATTATCTTATTTAACCCTTTCAACACTCTAGTAAAATAGACATTTAAAAAAATCTCCTTGCATTTATTGTTCATTTGTTTATTCATTTATTTATTTATTGTGCATCTTCCATGTAGCAGACACTGGGCTAGATGCTGAAGATATGTGAGTAAGCAAAAATAGGCTTTGTACATGCTCTCATGGAGACTATAGTCAAGTACAGGAACTGGCAGCTTTTTTTCTGTAAAGGGCCAGAGTAATATTTAGGCTTTTCAAGACATAAAGTCTGCTCTAACTACTCAGCTCTGCCACTGTAGTACAAAAGTGGCCACAGATCATATGGAAATAAGTGGGCGTGGCTGCTTTTTAATAAAACTTCATTTACAAAAACAGCCTGCAGGGGCTTCCCTGGTGGCGCAGTGGTAGACAGTCTGCCTGCCGATGCAGGGGACACTATGTGAGTAAGCAAAAATAGGCTTTGTACATGCTCTCATGGAGACTATAGTCAAGTACAGGAACTGGCAGCTTTTTTTCTGTAAAGGGCCAGAGTAATATTTAGGCTTTTCAAGACATAAAGTCTGCTCTAACTACTCAGCTCTGCCACTGTAGTACAAAAGTGGCCACAGATCATATGGAAATAAGTGGGCGTGGCTGCTTTTTAATAAAACTTCATTTACAAAAACAGCCTGCAGGGGCTTCCCTGGTGGCGCAGTGGTAGACAGTCTGCCTGCCGAGGCAGGGGACACGGGTTCGTGCCCCGGTCCGGGAGGATCCCACATGCCGCGGAGCGGCTGGGCCCATGAGCCATGGCCACTGAGCCTGCGCGTCCAGAGCCTGTGCTCTGCAACGGGAGAGGCCACAACGGTGAGAGGCCCGTGCACCACAAAAAAAAAAAAGAAAGAAACAGGCTGCAGGCCAAAGATGGAGATAGTTTGCTGACCCCTGGTTTAGGAGAAGAGAAACATTAAGCAAACAGTTACACAAATAACAATATTAAGGGCTATCACATAAGTTCCTCATAGTAAAAAAGCCTATGGAGGGATTTTACCTATTCAGAGAGATCAAAGATTTCCTAGAGGGGGTGGGCCTTACATCTAAATCTAGTAATTACTGAAGAGGGAGGCAAGACTATTGCAGACAGAGGACACGGTATGTGCAAAGGCCCTGTGGTAGAAGGGAGCATGACAAACACGAGCTTGAAGAAGATTTATGCAGATGGAGCAGAAAAAGTAAGATCAGAAACTTCCCTGGTGGTGCAGTAGTTAAGAATCCACCTGCCAATGCAGGGGACAAGGGTTCGATCCCTGGTCTGGGAAGATCCCACATGCCGCGGAGCAGCTAAGCTCCCGCGCCACAACTACTGAGCCCGTGCGCCTACAGCCCGTGCTCCACAACAAGAGAAGCCACTGCAATGAGAAATCCACACACCGCAACAAAGAGTAGCCCCTGCTCGCTGCAACTAGAGAAAGCCTGCATGCACCACCAAAAACCCAATGCAGCCAAAAATAAATACATAAATAAAAGAGTAAGATCAGTGGACATAAGATGAGGCTGAAAAGGCAGGTAGGGGCCAGAACACATAAGATCTTACGGATCTTGTCAGGGAATTAGGTCTCTATTTAAATACAGAAACTATGGCACAGGAAGTTAAGTAACATGCTCAAGGCTGTATAGCTAGTGAAAGCTGGAGCTAGAAGCATCTGTTTATCTCTAGACCCAACTTCTGTATTCTCTCTATTCACTTTGGTTTCGTATATGTTTGCCTAGTGTCTTTACAAATTTCCCTTTATGAAGCTCCAAAAGCTCTCAACTAAACTAAAAGGAAAGGGAATTTTGTCCACACTTAGGCTAGAAACTTAGCAAGGCCTCGACATCAGCTGCAAACCAGAGTAAACCCGGTAGAGATGTCCTAGTTACAGAGAAGGAAGTACAAGGATTGGGGATAGCTGTGTATTCTCTTTTCATCTCTGATGTTCATGGAGTCTTATTAAATTGTTCTTTATATTCTATGACAAATAGTGGCCTTTAGAATATTACCAGACTCCTTAAACCAGCTCTGACGTTCCTTCGTGATCTAGCCCCTGCCTACCTCTGCAGTTCTGTCATCACAACCTTGTTTGCCACTCTCCCCTCTGAGAAAATTGGATGACTTGCTCTTCCATAAAAACTCCACGACTCCTCTTTAATTCCATACAGTTCATTCTGCTGGAAGAGCACATGCCTAGCCCTGACCTTTGTCAGGATACTTTCCCTTCTTTAAAAGTCAACCCAGTAATTACTCCTCAGGCCTCCAGTTCTGCAGGCGGCCTTCCTGGCCTCTTCCCCACCTACCCAGAACACCGTGCTCCTCAGCTGTGCTCCCGCAGGTCCCTGTGTTAATGGCTAACATCCTAAATTACCGCTTGTGGTCAGCCTTCCCCACTGGCCTCTGTCTGACAGCAAATAACTTATCTGATAGGCATTTACCATTTTCTATGTAGAGGTTAACTTGTTTAACTTGCTGTTACTCCACTTGTTTCTGTCTCTTAATTATCCTCATATTTCTCCTTTCGAGTTCCTAGGATCAGCAGTTCTCAAAGTGGGATCCCTGGTCTGACAGCATCAGCATCACCTGGGAACTTGCTAGAAATGCAAATTCTCCAGCTTTGCTCCATCTCAGGAATCAGAAACTCTAGGGGGTGGGGTCCAGCAATGTGTGTTTTTAATAAGCCTCCAGGCAGTTCTCATGTACACTAACGTCTGAGAACCACTGCCTTGTAGGAAGTTACTGCTCATTAAACTGTTGTTGATTCCCTGAGGATGGTACCCTGTTATTTTCAATCTGGAAAAGAAAAAGAGTGACTGAGGAAATGACAACGCTTTTATTAGGCTGGTTTTTTAGAGAAGGAATTTTCTGACATGATATTTGTGACTGGTTGAGTGAAGGCTCTCCTTCATATGCCTTTAAAAACGACTGATTCTCCTCTGGTCTGGCTCAGTCTGGCTTGGGTGTGGTCTTGCTGAAGGGCAAGGGTTTGGATGAGATAACCTCACCAGGTGCTTTCCAGTGCTCAGGTTCTCTGCTTCTAGGATATTCTATTCACTATGGAAGATACACTAGTTAGGGAGCAGGGCGTTATTGCTAGGGGACTTTGGGCTTTCAACCCACAAGGAAGTATCTGCTTTTTTTCCGCCTCATAAGGTGAGTCTCTGCCAGTCTATAAGAGATGACCAGGACCTTTTGAGAAAGGTAATTGTTTGGTTTTAGGTCATAAAAATGAATCCTTGCTTTGTTTTCAAAGGAACATGCTCTTCATGCAACCTGTACAAACTGAATGACAAGCAGGTGAGGTCCAAGATTGGAAAGATAAAACTTCGTTTGTTGATTTTTGGCCTAGAGCTGAAACAATGGGACAAAGGAGTGGCTTGTTGGTATAAGCCCCATAAAACATAATAATATTGGTCATGTAAGCAGAAGAAAATAGGAGAGGCTTAATGAGATAAATTACACCAGTCACCACAGTAGGGATTAAAATATTCTGATAAAGCAAACACTAAAAGGTCCAAAAGAAAGGATAAAGGGAAGAGTGATAACTTCAGACTGGGAGACAATGGATCCTTCTATCTTGGGCTCCTGACAAGAGGAGCTTTCAGAGGCTGCCTCGCGACTAGGAGCGCCCATAAAGATCCCACTCTTCATCCAAAAAAGAAAAAAAAAAATTCCCCTCTACTCAAACCGCGGGCAGACAAAGCTAACACATTCTTTCCTTCTTTTCTTTTTTCCCCTTCACAATTGCAAAGCAATCCATTTTGCTCTGGAAGTCTGTTAAGGGAATAAAAGCACTCACAGGTTTGCAACTCTGTATTTGCCTTCTCTAGATTTGCTGGCCTGACTTCCAAAGTGTGAATCGGTCGCTGTTCTCCAGCTCAGGGGAAAACAGCCAACTTATTGATGTTTTAAGACTGCCCATGTAAAGAACAAAAAAAAGACTGCCCACGTACCTGTATGAATGGCAACTTTTTCATAACTGTTTTCATAAGGACATTTGAACAACTGAAGTATAGCACAGGGATTCATGCTGTTTAAACTAATAGCACTGCCAGGTCTGGAGTCGATAGTATACGTTTGTATAGTTATCTTTATTAAAGTGTACATCTCTAACTATGAAGAAATAGAACTTTTTCAAAACTTAGAAAGGGTAAACTCTCACTGGCTCACACTTCCATAAACTTCTTGGCAATGGTGATGAGCACAAGGTTGCCAAAAGCCAGTGAGCATTTCAAAGACAATAGAATAATAACAACAACAACAACCAGGCTACCAGACCCAGCTTCAGGTGAAGAGCTGACAGTACAACTACTAGAGAGGACTCCATCTGTGCTTTTCAGGAAAATCTTTCCTGAACGTCAAAATTGAGCCTAGGTGTTTTCAAAATAAACTTTTGTTGGTGGGTTTGGTTGTTTTTAAAAGTAATGTGTGGGGCTTCCCTGGTGGCACAGTGGTTGCGCGTCCGCCTGCCGATGCAGGGGAACCGGGTTCGCGCCCCGGTCTGGGAGGATCCCACGTGCCGCGGAGCGGCTGGGCCCGTGAGCCATGGCCAATGAGCCTGCGCGTCCGGAGCCTGTGCTCCGCGACGGGAGAGGCCACAACAGAGGGAGGCCCGCATACCACAAAAAATAAAAATAAAAAATAAATAAATAAAAGTAATGTGTATGCATCTGTTATGGAAAATATTAAAAATGCAAAGAAAAAATTAAAACAGCTTGTGATCACAAAGGCCTACATAAAGTCACATTTTGGCTTATTTCTTTCTAGGCTTTCTTCTGTGCATATATTAAGATGTACACACATACACACATACAAATACACACAAGTATTATCCAATTCAATATCATAGTATGATGTACTACATTCACTATTAGACAGTTACTACTGTGGAACCTATTATTTTTCACTTAACAATTATAAACATCTTCTTGCCAAAAAAATGTGAAAGCAAAGGTTGTAAATTGGTAGCCAATAAATAGATCTGATTGGCTCACAGTGTGTTCAACCACATGGAGCTCAGCTGATTCTGTGAGATAGGGCTGTGCTTTCTACTCTACTGCAGTCCCCACTGCTCCCTATTGTTCTCCAACTGAGATTGTCAGTTGCTGTTTATAATTTCACTTAACACTCTTTAAAAAAAAAGTGATAGAACTAAGAGGAAGGTGAAATAGTTCTTCTTTTCTCCATGTCTTCACTTTTTATCCAGACTACTTCACTCACTTCTATTACTGCCTGGAACCCAAGTTTGGAATCCTTTTACTAAAGCATGCTTTGTAAAGGCTTTTGAAAATATAGCATTATATGACTTCCATAATTTATTGAACCAAATCACTGTTGTTGGGCATTCAAGTTGTTTCCAGTTTGTTGATATTACCAGTAATACTGGAAAGAACATCTTTTTACATAACTGTGAAAGATAAATTCCTAGAAGCAGAATTGCTTTTGAAGGGTAGAAATATTTTCAAATTTTTGGTATATACTTCCAAATGCCTTTCAGAAAAATTGCACCAAATACATTCTACTAACAGTGGAGGACTTTGCTTGTTTCCCTGACTCTCTAGGCCAGAGAATTACTACACTTTTTGGTACCAGTATTTGCCAATTTGAGGATTTAAAAATGGCATTTTGAGCATCATACTAAGTGGAGTAAGTCAGACAAAGACAAATACTGCATGATCTCACTTATATGGGGAATCTGGAAAAAAAAGGCATTTCATTTTTGCTTTAATATGCATTTCATATTCATTTTTTTCATATAATTGACAATTGTATTTCCTTTGGGAATTGCCTGTTCATGTGTTTGCTCATTTTTCTACTAGGATAGTCATAGTTTCCTGAGTGGATTATATAAGTTTCATATGTTAATGATATTACTTTACTTGATCATCTATGCTACAAGATTTCCCCATTTCTTTTTTGTCCCCCATTTCTTATATTAAAGTTTTTCATTTTTTTCACCTGCTGAAGTATTTAACATTCAAGTGGTCAAACGTGGCAATACTTTGTTTTATTCCTTTGCTTTTATGCTTACAAAGCTCTCTAACTTGTGATCAGGTAAAATTTTACCGATATGTTCTTCTCTTCTTTTATGGCTTCTCTTTTTACATTTATGCTTGTAGTAACTCTTTTGCCCTCTCAGCAACATGGTCCAGGGCTCTGCAGTAAAACACTGTTTCTTGGCTCTGTGTACTGCATTATCCAGGGCTACCTCTTACTTCTCTATCTTCTCAGTCTCATAATGGCTCTTTGCATTTTCACAATCTTTTAAATAAGTATTTCTTAGACTGATACATGCACAAAATATGATTTGAAGACTACCTTAAAAGGCAGTTTGTCCTGCTCCCTGAGGTGGGTCCCAGAAAAATGGATGTTCCCAAGCATCTGAGAGAATTTTTCTGCAAAGTGATGTAGGGAACTATTCGGCCCTATTATCCATTTGCACCATGTCTATATTTATACCTATATGTCTACACAGACCTACACATCCACATCTATGCATCCCCCACTGAACATCTCCAGCTGTGTATCTCCCAGCTACCCCAAACTCAAGCCAAAGCAGAATTCACTACCTCTCCACCCAAAACTCTTCATCCTCTGAGCACCATTTTACTTACTGACAGTGAGAGGTTTCCCTGTCCCCTATCTGAATAAGCGATTTCTCCAAGGGGCTGTGTTACCCATCCATGGATAACAGTATTTAGAAACTAAGATCTGGGCACCAGCTATACTTGTAATTATCTTGTCTTACTTTGAACTCTTTCCTCGGACACAGTTCCCGCAGTGGGATGATTGGATTAGAGAAGATGAAATATTTTATAGCTCTTGATTCAATATTTACAAAGGTACAGCCAGTCCATTTGTGGGCTCTGTCGGGACTACATACCTTTGCCTCTCTTATCCCAGCCAGTTAGCACTACCTAACACTGTCCTCCTGACATCAGAAGTTCAGAAAAAGGTTCTGAGGTACAGCTCCTGTCACTGCCCTCTCTACTCCTCCAGGGATCTTTGCTGAAGGGAAGAACAGAAACACCCTGAACAACAGCCAAATGGGGAAAAAGAACTAGCTCCCGCACCTACGCACTTCGAAATCAGTGCATCCCTGGTTCACGTGTAGAGAAAGATGGGGCCAAGGCCAGGACTCCTAAGCAAGGCTCCCTACCTCTGTTTACCTCATTAGTCTAAGTATCCTCAGAATGCACTGGGAACACTAGCCTGGTGCTTCAGGATGGCAGGAAGCAAAATAGAGAAAGATGGAACATAGTGTCTTACAGTAACGACACCCTTCAATAAATGTGTCCAAGATTGTCATTTGGAGGGAATGGAGGACGGTGAGGGAGGAGGCCAAGAAGAGAGTAGAAAGGGGGTGGAAATACAAGGGCAAAAGGGAGTCTCTCAGAGTAGCCATTTGTGATGAGAGGGAGGAGAAATCCCCTCTCCTAGAAGCACTACCGGGCACATTTTCCAATCGTGTCTATTCTCCCTTCCCTGTGGTAAAGCGCACGTTTGCCCATTCAAACTAACTGCACAGGAGACCGAGAGGCCCTGGGAAAGAACAAGTCTTACTACAAGCTGCTTCAATTTCCTTAAGGACTGGAAGTGAAGAAAAAAGATGCCAGGAAAGAATCAGAGCAGATGTAGTTTATCTTGACAAATCTTGCGCCTGTTCAAAAATGTGCCACTTTTGTGTTGCCGCTACTGTCCGTGAGCTCAAGAGAACTCTCTTCTTCCAGGGCTTTTCTCATGCCCCTGGGTGACAGGAACTCCAACCATCTCCAAACTGGACTTCTCCAGGTCCAGCTCCTTCAGTTAAACCCAGAAGTTAGGCCTTAGCTCAAAGGGGTAGTCAGTAATCTACCTGAGGGGTGGCAGGCACCCTGCTTAAGGAATGCTGACTGCAGAGTGGCTCTGCCACCTACTAGCTGTGAGATTTGGGGAAAGCTATTAACTCTCTGTGCCTCAGTATTCCCATATGTGAAATGGAGTTGTAATAGAGTTCTCCAGAGAAAAAGAACCAATAGGATGTATATATACGTAGAGAAAAAGAGAGATGAGAGGAGATTTATTATAGGAATTGGCTCACATGACTGTGGAGGATGAGAAGCCCCACAATCTGCAGTCTGCAAGCTGGAGAACCAGGGAAGCCAGTGTGTAATTCAGTCCAAGTCCTAAGGCTCTAGAACCAGGAGTGCTGATGTTGGAGGACAGAAGATGTCTGTCTTCTGCTCTTCCTCTTTGCCCTTTCTCTTTGTTCTATCCAGTGGATGATGCCCACGCACGTTGGTGAAGACTATCTTCTTTACTTGGTCTACTGATTCAAATGCTAACCTCGTCCATAAACACTCCCACAGACACACCCAGAAGTAATGTTTTAACAGCTATCTGGGCATCCCTTAACCTAGTCAAGTTGACACATAAAATTAACCAGCACAGGAGGTGATAATAGTACTGACTTTAGAATTGTTGTGAAGAATAAATGCATTCATATATAAAGTACTTAGACCAGTGAACTCAGGAATGACCGCTAGAAAATGATGATAACGATAAGGAGGACTATAAGGGTGCCAAAAGGCATCTTTCTTCAACCTGCCATGGCACCTGAAGATGCCCCTCTGATCACTCCTACAGTTTGCAAATGGTCCCAAAATTATGCTTCAGGGGATGCGAGTGTTTCAGGAGCTGGGCCAAAGTAATTCATTGCTAAAATCGAACAATGACAGCCTTCTCTGTGCCCGTTCTTCACCAACTGAAGATCAAATTAAGTTAATGGATAGAACTTTTAAACTTAAGTCTTCACCCTATACGTTTTTTATACCTTTGGTGCTATGAGTATTTGGAAGGAATTAAGGAGTAGAAAACAAATATTATTGGCAAAGCTCAAAGACAGTTGCCCAGGTCTAGCTCGATAGTCAGATTTTTCATGAAGCTGTACTCATGGCTTTTACTTTAAACTGCATAGCTATGAGCCATTTTCTGCTAGTAAAATTAGTCTTTATTTGTATGAGAGAATGAAATATGTCAGTATTTGGTTGTGCCCTACCAGGAGCATAGCATCAAGGCTCAGTGCCACCTGAAAGAATCTGAGTCCCTCAGTGAGGTATTGAAGACTTCATGATACCATTTCCGGGCACATGGCTCCACTAATTCCTACAGGGCTCATTGAACGTAACACTCATTTATCCTTAGCATGAACTGTCTTAAAGGTTTTTTTGTTGTTGTTAGTACTCATCATTTAAAGTGTAAGTGTATAAAAACAGAGTTGCCATAAGATCCAGCAATCCCACTCCTGGGCATATACCCAGACAAAACTATAATTCAAAAAGATAGATGCACTCTTATGTTCATAGCAGTACTAGTTACAATAGCCAAGGCATGGAGACAACCTAAATGTCCATCGACAGATGAATGGATAAAGAAGATGCGGTATATGTGTGTGTGTGTATATGACATGGACTATTACTCAGCCATTAAAAAGAATGAAATAATGCCATTTGCAGCAACATGGATGGACCTAGAGATTGTCATATTGAATAAAGTAGGTCAGACAGAGAAAGAGAAATATTGTATGATATCGCTTATACCATATGATATTGCTTATATGCAGAATCTAAAAAAAAAGATACAAATGAACTTTGGAGGAAGACAAATACCATGTGATAACACTTATATGTGGATTCTAAAACACGACACAAATGAACATATCTACAAAACAAAAACAGACTCACAGATATAGAGAACAGACTTGTGGTTGCCAAGGGGGAGGCGGAGAGGAGGAGGGAAGGACTGGGATGTTGGGATTAACAGCTGCAAACTACTATATATAGGATGCATAAACAACAAGGTCCTACTGTATAGCACAGGGAACTATATTCAATATCCTTTGATAAACCATAATGGAAAAGAATGTATATATATATATATATATATATATATCTATAACTGAGTCACCTTGCCGTACAGCAAAAATTAAACACAACATTGTAAATCAACTATACTTCAATAAAATTTTTAAAAATAAAGTATATGTTTGATTTCCCAGCTATACTGTGTGCTCTCTGAAAGAGGAATTAACTTTTATATAGCTCCTGATGTTCTCAAAGCCAGGGCAGAACCGTGTTTTTGGTACATCCAAATAAACATATTGGTTCATAACTTGTTATCTGGAATGAATTATGCTTCATAACTTTTAATTTCCATTTAATCCCCCCAAATGAAACATGGGGCAGCTAAGTCTTAATGAATTAAAAAAGTAGAAAATGTCCACCTACTGAGGACCAACAGCCCAGGTGAATGATACTATCTAGACGGCTTGTGAAAAGGTCTACAAATGGAGCTTCATGAGTAGGGCATTAGCCCCTAAAAGAGTTGTTGTGGCTGGAAAAAAACCCACTTCACCAAAGAAATTCCATTCACTTTAAAGGCTTGCTGCATTGTATAGGATCTGTACTTTTCTGAGTACTAAAGCCAATATTTGAAAAGGCTGTTTCCCTACTGATTCCCTTTTCATATGGAAGAACTGTATAGACCACTGAGCTAAATTCAGTGAAACTAAATCCAGCTTGAGATTCCTACTGGGTATCTGATGAGATTGTAGAACTATGCAGAATCCTTTCAAAACACTTTTCAAGAATGTGAATGATAGGGTTCACAGGAGGAACATCTTATGCTCTTTTTGCACTGGAAATAAAAAGTTCCCATCATTAACATCTTCCATCCACAACCAACACCCACACCCCTGGCCTTTCCCCCAAACCATGTTGTCTTCCATACTCAACCCAAAAGAATGATGGAAATGAGAATACTTCATTCCTAGAAAGAATTTCGTAATTCTAGCCCAGTGTAACTGTGGACCTTCCAGTCCATGCTGGTCCTAATGTCTGCTAATGTATTATTATGTGATTATGTTTATTGAAAAAGAGGACTGTGTTTCCTGGGATTTGTTTGAAGACATTGGGTACGAGTTGACAGACTGTAAATTCTAGATATGCCTCCCATTTGACACTGAAGGAATTCTTACTAAGTAAAATTTAAGGAGAACTAAGTACCACCTTCTCTTCCTTGTTCATTATTCGTTCCTCTTCTCCCCTCCTCCACCACTGGGAGCTCTGCACTGTTCACAGCATAAAAATAGGCTTTGTTCTATCTTCCCAAATAGAACTCCCCCTTAAATGGCTGCAGTGGGGGGAGGGAGGAACAGAGATGTAAAAGCTGGTAGAATGGGTCTCTGTACACAGTAATGCTAAGCATACTATGCTTTATAAATCATGAGGGTTTTGGATTGTTTTTTAAAGTCTGATCTGAGTAGCCAAGATTGTTTACCCGATGGTTTAATCATCCTTACCAGAAAAAGCCAAATCTAGAAAGAAAAATCCCTTCTTTTCCTTTCACTCTCCTCATAAATGAAGGTTTTGTATTTCAATTTTTTTGTCTTTCTAAAGTAGGCCTGATTTCAAACAAAAGATTTCAAATGAAGAAAGACACATAGAAGAGGTCCTAAAGAGTCCCTTGGTTGACACAGAATTGTTGAATTTAAAGATAATTGAGTTTGACTTCTACTCCAGAACAGCAACCCACGGCCATTAGGATTCTTACTTAGCCAGGGCTCATCAATTCTCACTAAACCTTATTCACAGATTGAGAGGCTTCGGCCATCGCTAATAAAATAGATGATGTGAAAGCAAAGTGGAAGTTCCCAGTTCAAAAAGAATCCTAGGCCAGATCACATTCCTCAAGAGTTCAGTTAATATCTAATTGACTGATTAGATATTATAATTTCTATATGTGTTTCTCAAGGTCTTTCCAACGCACAGCTTCACATTCATTGGGTGAGATGGTGTGACACTCAAGAAGAGCTTATTTGAGACATAATTCCATTAACCTCTCACTGGTTAGCCACATTTTTCTTATTATATTATCTAAATGGGGAACTCAGGGAATTTAGCCACCCAGAACAACAATTGTATGTTGTTCCTTATTTGTTTTCATAGCACTCCCACCCCAAATTGTATTTTCACTTCCAAAAAAGATATATGTACCAGGGGTGTTTTTCCTTGAGTATGAAACAGTCTTTGAATGGGAAGACATTCAAGATCCACGGCTCCTGCCTCCAAGAAACACCATGGTGACGTATTTCTTGGGCCCCAGAGTATTGGGCCATGGTTGGACTAGAGTTCCACAGAACACACTTTTAGAATCTGTGCTGCTATCTGATTTCCAAGAATGCATAATAGCAGGGGTGGTAATCCCCCAGCTCCTAGTAACCTAGGGTAGGGCCTTCATCAAGCCCCAGGCAAAAGAGGGAAAGGAACAAGGTTCTCAGGATCAAGTACTGAGTGAAGTAGGATACTGTGTTATCTCAGCTTATCTCTTTCAGTCCATGCAACCACCTTGAGAGACCTGTGCTGTTATCCTGGTTTTTTAGGTGAATGAGGAAACTGATACCTAGAGAGGGGAGTAGTTTGCTCAAGGTCATACAGTAAGAGGCAGATAGCGATTCCATTTCAGGACCCTCTGTTTCTGAGTCTGGTACTCTTTTTGTTAAACCACTCTAGGCTTGGGGTGGGATGGGGCAGGAAGGAGGATGAGGGATGCCATGGGATGTGGGTGATGGGATGGGGATCCTGAGAGGGGAGATGGAAACTTGAGGCAGAAAAGGGCCAGCAGAGAAGGGAGTGACACAAGAATTATGCAGGAAATTCTCTGAAGAGCCTTGAATCCTATTGATCTGGAACTTTGTAGTGGCATTTAAGGTAGGGATTATGAGTTATCATTGCCAAAAGTGTAAAGGAAGGAACAATCTGTCCTAATGTTATTGAGTAGACTCGTGTCACCATTTTGCATAATATGGTTTTGGGGTTAATGACTTTCCATAAGCTGAAGTTGTTAATAATCAAACTGAAAAACTCTATAGCTGTAATGGTTCACGTTAGGTGACAACTTGACTGGGCTAAGGGATGCTCAGATAGTTGACAAAGCAGTCTGCGTGTGTCCGTGAGGGCGCTTCTGGAAATAAGCATTTGATTCAGTAGACTAAGTCAAGATCACCATCACCAATGCAGGTGGGCATCGTCCAATCCACTGGGGGCATCCAAACAGAAAAAAAGGAGGAAGGGCGAGCTCTCCTTTCTTCTTGAGCTGGGATGTCAAGCTCCTGGTTCCCTAGCCTTCGGACTCTGGGACTTAAACAAGTAGTCCCTTGATTCTCAGGTCTTCAGACTCAAACTGAATTGTACCACTGGTTTCCTGGTTCTCCGACTTACAGATGGCAGATTCACGGCCTCCATAACTGCATGGGTCAATTCCTTTAATAAATCTCTTCTCTTTCTCTCCTATTGGTTCTGTTCCTCTGGAGAACGCTGACTAGTACAATAACATAATTTAAAGTAGTGTTTTAAAATTGTGTTGCTACCTGTGTATATGACCCCTGTGTATGTGAAAGAGAGAGAACTGAACTGAGATTTTTAAAATATATTCCTTAGTATGGTTCATGGCCAAAGATACTCAAAATCCATTGATTTTAAGAGGGTTTTGGAGGATAGAAACAATCCATTTACATTCAACAGGTCAAATGTTTCCAAACATATTATCAGGACCCAGACTACACATCTACCATTACCGGGACATCCCAAAGCATCATTAATCACAGAACTCTATATATCCCCCCGCTTTTTTTATTTTTTAAAATTGTAATATTTTCAACGTTGTGAATCAGGACAGTTGCTTTGCTGTCCTAGTTGAAATTAGGATTTGCTGTCTCTAGCATTCCTCTGCTTCAGCTGGAGACTGAGCCCATCTTTTCTTGCTGAACTGTAATTTGGTGTATGGATCAGGTGCTGCCAGAAAGCACACAACTGAAGGTGGCTGCATTTCTCTGCTGGCAGACACAGTTCTAGAGCGCCGAGGGAGCTCTGTTTGCAGGAATATAAATTCTTAAATTATCAACCTCACCTCCAAAGTACTAAGAAAGCCTACCAAGCTTGTGAGCAAAATACATATGCGTTTTTCTATCAATAGATCAATGAGGGATTTGAGGAGAGAATAAGAAATGGCACTCTGAAGGGTAACTAGTACTCGCTGTGGCCAGTGGCTGAGAGTGAGTTCTCTGGAATACCAGGGTTCAAAACCCAGCTCTCCTACAAGTGACTCTGGGCCTCAGGTTTCTGGTCAGTAAAATAGGGATGGTAATAGAAATGCCTTGAGGGTCAAATGAGGTAATACAAACAATAAAGCACTTAGAACAGTGCCTGACACGTAAATAAACAAACAATGGTATGCAGAACTTCAGGAAATGAATAGGATAAGAATCCACTGTAAAACTGGTACATAACCAAAAAAAGGAATCCTACTGACTTTAAAAAAATAATTGGTAACATACACATAAAATTTATCATCTTAACCATTTTGAAATGCACAGTTCAGTGTCATTAAGTACATTCACACTGTTGTGGTGCCATCACCACCATCCATCCACAGAACTCTATCCCTCTTGCAAAACTAAAACTCTGTACCTGTTAAGCAATAACTCCCCACCCTTTCCTCTCCCCAGCCCCTGACAACCTCAGTTCTCTTTTCTGTCTATGAATTTGCCTACTCTAGGTACCTCATATAAGTAGAATCATAAAGTATTTGTCTTTTTGTATCTGGCTTATTTCACTAGCATAATGTCCTCCATGTTGTAGCGTGTGTCAGAATTTCCTTCCTTTTTAAGGTCCATTGATTGACTACTTATTTTTTATACAATTTTATAAAGCTTATGTTCCATTCACAATTATTACAAAGTATTGGCTATTCCCTGTGTTGTAAACTATGTCCTTGAGCCTATCTTATACCCAATGGTTTATACCTGCCACTCCTCCCACCCCATCTACCTACTGGTAACCACTAGTTTGTTCTCTGTATCTGTGAGTTTGCTTCTTTTTTGTTATATTCACTAGTTTGTTGTATTTTTTAGATTCCACATATAAGTGATAGCATACAGTATCTGTCTTTCTCTGTGACTTATTTCACTTAGCATAATACCCTCCAAGTCCATCCATGTTTCTGCAAATGGCAAAATTTGTTCTTTATTATGAAGGTCCATTGACTTTTTAACCTACCAATTTTTTTAAGTTTTCAGAAATTAAAGATATAAATATGATGATTCCTCCACTCAACAGCAAAGGCAAATAACTTCTTGAAAAACCTCCTGGAGTTACCTGGAGATACCCATATCCATAGGAATGCTAATTAGAAACCGGTTTTCTTAAGAAAGGTATTATTCCTTGAGGCAGGCTGTTTACATTAATCAACATTTCTCTAATACTTGTCAGTGTTTTGTAACACTTTTTCAAGTGCCAATTGTAGCTTGCCAGTTCTTCTGAAGTGTGGAGACTGCCAATGGGGGAAACCAGAATGGTAACTCTGTCCCCATGGGGCTTTTTCTTTCATGGTAAAAGTTATTTTTATCTTTTTCATTTTACATAAGCATTGCTTATGTGGATGGTGGCTAGATATATTGGACACTGTGTAAAAAGTACTGGTTTTCCTATATTTTCATATTTGCCTCCCTTTAATGCACTCAAGTTTTTCACTGGAAGTTGTGAATTTAATCTGTTCACACAGAGACTGGAATCTGCTTACCATTGTCACAGAATGTTTCCTTTCAGTCAACATAATGGTGATAGGAAAAACAAAATCATGCTAAATAGCCATGATTAAAGAGAAAAAATTGATGGATGGGGCATTCCAACTGTCAACCCTCAGATTATGCCTTGTCACTTTTCACAACTTTTTGGAAAACTGTTTATTTGCACATCATAAATATGTGCCTCTGTGATTCTAGATGATCATAATATCAGCATCCAAGATTTAGTGCTATTTTCATTTCTTTACAAGATTAATATTTAAAGCTTAGTACACAGAGCAATAATCTGTTTCAGCATTATATTTCAAAATATTAAGGAAATTTCCAAATCAAACTAACAATTTATAAATTTCATTTCTGGGTTCAAGTGATGAAAGGGTCAGGAGAACAACTATTTATAATGGGAATTAAGAAACTGAAATAAAATTTATTTGCTACTACCTTATTCTTAATATGTAAGCAGTTTTTTATTTTATGGTAGATTTTCTGGTGATTCAGAGCTTGATGGCCCACAAAGCGATGCATTAGAGGATTGCTAATGTAATGTCCTAATTTATTTAAAGATTTCCGTTGTATGTTCATTGATAACTAAGGGACATTTGAGACTGCAGAAAAAAACAAACAAAAATAAAATATCATACATAATACAAGAACTAAAAGATCCAGAGAAAAACACCAGGTAATAATTTGGGTGTTACTACAATAGCTTTAACATGATCCGGGGAAAAAAATAAAAAGATTGCCAATTTTTTCGTACTCTTTAAAAGTAGAAACATCATAAGCCAATCTTTTTATTTATTTATTTTTTGGCTGAGTTGGGTCTTTGTTGCTGCGTGCGGGCTTTCTCTAGTTGCGGTGAGGGGGGCTACTCTTCGTTGTGGTGCACGGGCTTCTCACTGCGGTGGCTTCTCTTGTTGCGGAGCAGGGGCTCTAGGTGTGTGCGCTCAGTAGTTGTGGCTCGTGGGCTCTAGAGCGCAGGCTCAGTAGCTGTGGCGCACGGGCTTAGTTGCTCTGCGGCATGTGGGATCTTCCCGGACCAGGGCTCGAACCCATGTCCCCTGCATTGGCAGGCGGATTCTTAACCACTGTGCTACCAGGAAAGCCCATAAGCCAATCTTTTAACTACAAAGGGAATTTCCATTAACATATGAAGAAAAAGATGTAGACAATGAACCTAAAATGGCTTTCCACTTTTTATCATGAAAAATTTCAAACATACAGAAAAGTTGAAAGGATAGTAAAATGAATAGCTGCAGATTCTATCCCTAAATTCTATAACTGTAGACTTTTTGTCAGATTTGCTTTCTCTTTTTCCACACTTTTTTTCTGCAGTTGCAAACATCATTTGATGTTGCATGTATCACCATGCATCCTCTCAGAACATCCTCTGACACGACTACAATTCTCACATTAAAAAAAAAAAATTAGCCATAATTCCGTATTACCTAATATCCAGTCCACATTAAAACTGCCCAAGAACATCTTTTATAGTTGCTGGGGTTTTTTGAACCAGGAGCCAATAAAGATTCAGATATTGCATTTTCATCATATGTCTTTGTTTATAGGGAACAGTCCTTCTCCAATTTTTTTTTCTCCCTCTCACAACGCTGACTTTTTAAAGAGCCCAGGCCAGTCGTCTTGTGAAATGTTCCAACATTCTGTAATTATGTCACTTGACTTGTTCATCTAGGTCTAGACTTAGCATTCTAGAAGCCATGGAGGTATCTGGAATATTCACTTGCTTTCTAGCCCCTTTCTCATCTCCAGAGTTCACCTGCCTTCAACTGTGAGGCGCACCAAGCCATCAGAGATTAGCTGAACTCAGCTTTAACCCCTCAGAGAAATTGCTAGCTTCAGGAAGAAAAGTTATTTAAATAATACTGCCAAAAGCAAAGGCTTTTAAGGCCAGAGGAAAGGTGCCCCTGTTTAAGGTTGGTTTCCTAGCAAGTCCAAGGCCTGCAGCAAGGTGGGTCATTGCAGAGGGTATTAAAGTGGCCCGGGTTTGCTCCATTATGTGAATATGTAGGAAGGAGCCGTCAAAGGTGCTTCCTTTAACTACTTGTTCTTTTGTCCACCAAATGCCCTTCAGCTTCTGTTGAGCTAAATGCTAAACCAAAAGGATTAAAAAAAAAAAAAGTGTATTATCCCAACTTTTACCAGTCCAAATTAACGCGTGTGCCATACATGGGCAAGAGATGTAAGCAGGCCTGGAAGGGGCGGTGAGATGTAGAGGAACATTTGTATCTGCACCTCTAGGATGACTTCTAAACACAGGCTATTTTGGACCTACACCTCTCTAGAAGTTCAGACTTACATAAACAAAATTCGCCCCGGCTGAGGTGGTGTTCTTCCGCAGGCCAAGTGTTTTTAAAAACATGACTGGCCAGCTAAGAAGTTTATCCGCCTGGTGCCTCAGATTCTCAGTTTATTTGAACACCGTGTGAACGGCTAATCTCCGACAAGTTTTGGGGCTTCAACAAGGTAAACAAACGGGTGGGCTGTGAAAGTAAACACTGCATTTCCTCCCAGTCTCATCCTCGTCTCCAGAATTATGCACCCTCACTCCTTTTGCGAGCCCCAGCCTCCCCCTTCCAAAGCTTGGTCTCTTGTACCCTGTAAAAGTACTGAAATTGCAAAGGAGACATTTTCAATTATAAGTACTACAGTAATGAATTCAAGTACACTCGTTTATCATAAAGGGCTTTCCCATCTGTCTCTAAAGTATACTTTAAAAGGCTGTGTATTTGATAACATTAGCACCAAGCATCTTCGACATGTTAATGTTCATCGTTTTAAATGTTCGCTCCCCCAACCCCCACAGACAGCATGGTGGTGGTTCCAGAAAGAGCACATTTATCTCTGGGTTTGGGAGTGCCTGTGTGGTCTCTTCCTAATTTATTTGCACTCCAGTCCTCAGGGATAGCATCGCAATCCCCCTAGGCAAAAAGAGATTAGGGAACTGGGCTGTCTGCTTCTCCCCACCCTGACAGAGAAAGGAAAACAACTTCCCCAAGTCCCACAAGTTCTCTGGCCACTGTACAAATTGTTCTTGAGCATGGAGGGTTTCCAAAAGCCCTAATTAGCAACTCACAGCAAACATTTCTTTGCATTAGCTAATGATCCGGCTACACTTGTAAGCAAACAGAACCAACATATCTAATCAATGCTGAAAAACCAACCAAATGCCTATTAAACATCTGGATGTAATTTTCTAGTTAGAACAAAATGAAAACATATGCAGGTTCCTTTGATCTGCGTCTTAACAAAGAAATTGTTGATAAAAAAAAGCATACTGGTCAGTCAATGTGTCATTTTCATAAAGTCTGCTCGTTTCTCTTCAAATGCTCCCAGTTTAATTTAGTTGGTTTCCTGCAATCTCTAATTTTACCATATTGTGTGAAACCGCAAGAGATTCTTTGGATGTGATTTTATTTGAGGTTTTACTGCTGCATGGATCTGCTACTGACTTTTTTTTTTTCTTTCTTCTCTGCTTTCTCCCCTCCACCCACCATGCCCATCCTGCCCTTTTCTTTGGTAAAGTGGTGAGGGGAAAAAAGGTTTTAATGCAATGCTCGGAATATTTCTTCTGGATCCTACATTCTTAGGTTTAAGAACACTTCCAGTTTTTAAAAAAAAGTCAAATGAGGAAATGTATAACAGCTGAAAGGAAAAGAAAATGACAGAAGTGATCTTTTAAAAATGTGCATAGGGCTTCCCTGGTGGCGCAGTGGTTGAGAGTCTGCCTGCCGATGTAGGGGACACGGGTTCGTGCCCCGGTTCGGGAAGATCCCACATGCCACGGAGCGGCTGGGCCCGTGAGCCATGGCCGCTGAGCCTGCGCGTCCGGAGCCTGTGCTCCGCAACGCGAGAGGCCACAGCAGTGAGTGGCCCGCGTACCACACAAAAAACAAACAAACAAAAAAAGTGCATAATTATTATTTATTTCAAATAAAACAGTAATAGATTTAAAAGATGCATAATTTCTATGATCAGCATTCATAATTTTTCCCACTGTGTCTACTACCTGTACTATAGATAGGACCTAGTTTTTGTAATCACTTATACTATTGGTGAGTTGAAAATTTGATAACTCAGCAACAAGTGAATGGAAATATACTCATATATGCATCAATGATAAAATAATCTGGCAATCTTTTTGTTTCTTTTGCAGAGGATAAAGAAGAAAATTTTTTCAGAGACAATTTCCTATGGACAAGGGGTACTTAATATTATTTCATGTAAAAAACATCATCAACATATGAATATGTTAAAGAAGATTGTGGTTAACAGACTTTAAACAGCACACCAAAATTATAGATTTCGTGAGTAGGACTATTTTCCTTTAAAAAGGCTGTAGGCAATCTGCACATATATTATTTATTTAAAACATAAGATTAAAGCTACTTGATTGTTTAAACAGCATCATTTGTAATGCAGTTTGATGACAGTTTTGTAGAATAATTATTACAGCATGACAATCACATAGAAAACATGACCTTGAAAAAGGGCCCAGCCTCCTGTCTTAAGGAGGAGGTGCTGTAAGAGAAAGAAGCCATCAAAAACCGACCATCTTCATGCAAACAATTAAAGGCCTTCCAATTTTCAAATCAGTACTTTCTTTTCTCCAGATACTACATCATAAGGAAATCAGAAGGCCTGGTGATTCAAACTCTACTGGTAAAGAAGCACTAGTTAAAAGAGAATTTCTAATTTCTACTCTTGGCAAACTAGGAAATATGGTGAGTAGACGTGTTTGCTGTGAACAGTTATATTAGAGAACATTTAAAAACAATGTGTTAGAACTGATTTTGAAGAGGATGGGGAGGGGAGAGAAAAAGAAGTAGCAACAGTTTTGTTCCTGTTCTAACTTCTCTACTTAAGTACCAGCGTGTGCCAGTAAATCAAAGTAAAGCTTGGGTAAGCCAGAGAAAAGTCTCAGTTGCCCTAGTTGTCCCAGCATGCACAGGCATATTTGTGGCATCTAAGCACTTTCTATACAATCCTGGAGCTGATTATGGGATGAACCAACCACAGACTGGTATAGGTGGCCCATTCACCACATGATTTCAAGGCACACAGGTTGCCAACGGGCAAAGCTTAGTTGCCCATGCCAGTATGATTCAGAAAGTTCTGTATGCGGAGCAAGCCTGCTCTTGTCATCACCAAGTTTAACCGAGAAAAGGGGCAGTGCTTCCTTCCTATTCATTTCTCATGTCAGCAAAATGAATAATAGAATCCCTCCCTTACCCCACTTAATGAGCCACAATGCTGAACTTGTTTGAGAATTACTATGGTGTTGTACAGACTGGCTAAAATCACTCCTTTAATTTTTCATTTATATTGATATTTGGGATTGATCCAATTATAGACAAATCAATACCATACATATTTAAGAACTCCACCAGTGCAATGTATTATCTAAAATGATTCCTTTAATATTTCAAGAAAAAGATCTCTGTAAAAGCAAATCTTCGAATAAATTGTATTTCTGTTTAAATAAATGCGGTTCCATAACTCTCTTGAAAGTAAAATAATGGTAACACGGAGGCCATTAACACCAAAAACTTAAGTATGTTCCAACCTAAGATGAACGCTTGTCAAAGATGTGTCTTTCTCATGGAAGAATTCACCACCATATGGCTAAAACAGCATTATTCACGTACCAATCATGTGGAAATAGCTCAACTGAACTGCTCTTTAAACTCAAGTATAAATGCGGCAATATTGAAGGTTTTCTGTGGGATGTACTTAGAAAAACAGACAAAAACTGGGGATTGACGCAGTATGCCCTGTTTATTTAAAATCTCAAAATCCTTTTAAAGTCAAGTTCCACCTCGTAAGAATTTTTTCCACGTCCTTTACCCAACGCTTCCCATTTAGCTCCTTACACATTTCTGCCGGGGCGGGGGGGGGTACCACCCTAACTATGGGGATGGGGTGGGCAGGACAGGTTTTTCAGGTCTCAATGCTGTTTATACCGTTGTCTCCCTTTGTTTCCAGTAATTGGAAACAGACTCGTGGTCATGTTGCTGAGAGGCCCCTAAAACTCTCAGCAGCCCTCTACTTTCAAACACAACGAAATCAGGACTATCAAGAGAAGGACCCGAGATTTCGCGCCGCGGGCAAAACAACGCATCTGTGACTGGGACGCGTGTGCCTTACCCTGGCAGCACCGCGGGTATCCTTCCCGCCAAACCAAGTCAGGCCAATCTTTTTGCAAAGTGGTTTGAAATACTCCAATGAAAACCAATTCCTACCACCTTGGGTGCAAAAGTGGGCGTGGGCATCAGAAGCCTAGTCTTAAGCCGCTGGTGTACGTACGCCAGCCAATGAGTTGCCCCTTTATGCATTTTCCACGAAGTGCACAGTCCACTCCTCGTGAGTCCGCGAAAAGACAGCTCAGGGAAAAACAATCCTCAGAGAAATTTTTGAATGTGACCTCACTTTCAAGAGTAGCATCAAACAAGGGGCCAGCTTCGAAAGACGCGTTTGGCTCGAACCAGCAAAAAGCACCCACTCTCCCTCATTAGAAACTACGCGGTTAGTCTCTGAGTTACTTTCACTGAGATCTGAGGATTTTCGTTAAAGGGAAAGTGAACAAGTGGCAGGATTTTTGCACACTTGAGCCCCCAGGTTCCGCGGCTGCACACTCGCGGGTCCCTCCCGCTCGCGCGCTCCCGCGCGCTCCCTCAGCTGCCCCACGTTACTTTGATTGACAGCCCAGCTCCGCCGCTCTCCTTCCCACCGACCTTCCCATCTACAGTGCCAATCTCCGCGTCTCGCCGCTTCCCATTGGCTGGTTTCAGCGTCCCGCGGCTCCTCCAGGAACAGTTCCTCACCGAGCCCGGGAGGACGCGGCTGGCGGAGGAGGGGTGGGGGTGGATGGGAGGGGAGACGGGGGAGATGGCGGAGATGGAAGCGAGCGGGGTGGGAGAGGAGAGGGGGAGGGGGAGACAGTCCGTTCGGTGCCGCGCTGCCATAGGCTCTGAGGAGGCGTTGCGTCAGCACCCCACGTTGGGCGCGGCGCACGCGATTGGCTGACGCGGGCCTTCCCGCTCCCCCCTCCACCCGAGCGGGCCCACGTCCCCCGCCGGCTCAGCGCTCGCGCCCCCCGCCCGCGCGGGGCTGGGCGGGGCCGGCGCTGGTTAGCTCCGGAGTGTGAAACCGCGTGTTAATGTAACCGGCGCGAGAGGCGCGGGCGGCGGCGGCGGCGGGAGCGGCGGCTGCAGGAGCAGCAGCGGCGGTGGCGGCGGGTACCCTGTGCCCCGCGTCCCCGACGCAGCTGACTGCGCCACCCCCACCCTCGCACGGCCGGGCGGGACCCGCGCCACCAACCCGGACCTCCGGTGGCCCTCGGCGACTTAACCCCCGCCGCGAATACTCCGGACTCGCCCGCGGAGTTTGCCCGCCGGGGAGGGAGGCCGAGCGGGTAGAGCACTCTTGGGCTTTTCCCCACCATCTCTTGGATGTCGTTCCCCGGGTCGTGAGAGAACTTTGCAGCGGGCTGGAGCGCCCTTTGCGGAGAGGCTGACGAAGAGAAGGAAAGAAAGGGGGTCGACAGAGAGGCTCGGAGGAAAGGTCCGAAGCGGTCGCGCCGGCCGTGCAGGACGAGTGCGCGCGGGCCGCGGCGCCCGGATGCGCCCAGGGCTCGAGGAGCTGCGAGCGGCTGCGGGACTGCCCTCCGCGGAGTAGCCCCGTCGGGCCAGGAGGGTTTGTGCAACCGCGGAGAACACCGAGAGCCGGCCGCACTGGGCGTGCCAAGCCGCCTCCCGGCGCGCCCTCCTCACTTTCTCCGCCTCATCGTCATCCCGCGCTCCTCGGCTCGGGTTAAGGCTGCGGGGCGCCGGGCGCGGAGCCTCTGCTGCGGCCGGGACCTCGCACCCCGCCGCCTCCAGGAAGCCCGCGGGTGCCTGGTTGTGGGCGCTGCCCGGACCCGCGGGGTTCAGCCCTGTACACCGTCAGGTTTGTTTGTGTGGGGTTAGCCCGGAGCGCCGCGCCACCTGCACCTCGCCGGCGGCCGGCGCCGCGGGGAAAACCCGGAAAAGAGGCGGACCCGGAGAATAGCAAAGGAGAGCAGCCCGCCTGGATTTGTTTGCCCGGGACGGGTGCGGCGCACGCGGATCGCCGAGGGGAGCGCGGCGGGAGTCACCGCGCCCCCACCTCCCAGCACGGGCGGCCGAGGCCCGCGGATTGGAGCGTAGCCCCTGCGCCCTCTTCCCGAGTGCCGGCGGCGCTCCGCAGGTTTTTGGTGCAGCCGGGCCCGGGTTGCCCCGTGATGTGGCCCTGAGCGCGGGAGCCCGCACCGGCGGGAGCAGGAGCGGCCCGGCGCCGAGTGGCCTGTGCGCCCCGCCAAGCGCGCCTGCGTGCGTGGCCAGCGCGCTACCCGCTTCTGCCTGGCTTCCCGGCTTAATTTTCCTCGGCGAAATTAAAGTTGGAAATTGAGCGGAGAATTGAGTTGCCTGGGAACAGAGCCGCGGCCGCCGCCAGAGCGATGTTCCCGCAGAGCCGGCACCCGGTGAGGCGCGGTCTGGTGGCTGAGTAGGGAGCAGGGTAGTGGGGCGGGGGTGGGCGCTATTGATGTGGGTGAGGAGGTGGGTGGCTGCTGCATTCTGGCGGAGACCTTGGCCTCCAGGGGTGCTAGGCTTGGGAGGTCCCGGGCCGTCCCCTCCTGTGGTGGGGAGTGGACTGAAACTCTCAATTTCCCCCCTTTGCTCTGGGCTCCCTCCTACTTGACGTCTAGACTGGGCGGGCGGGGCGCTCGGGGAGACTGGGGTTTCTCCTGCGGCCACATCCTCTCCCTTCCCCGAGGCGGGTAGGGCGCCCCCCCCCTTTGTTTCTCGTCTCGCCTATTTACATGTCAATGCGGCCACCGTTCCGGCGCGCCTGGAGGTGGCCCCGGCGACACTGGAAATGAGGAGCGTAAGGGGGTTTTCTCCTCTGGTGCCCGGGGTCATTATCGCCCCGGTGAGGGAGAGGGCGGCGGTGTCGACGACAGTCTGGCCAGGTCCTCCCCGGCCGCCGCCGGGGAGCCCCTGTCCCTTCAGCCAGGTGACCCGGGCGCGCTTACCGCGACCCGCCCTGGAGGCTGGAAGAGGCTCCAAGCCTCTTTAGAAGCTTCGGATCTGGGAGGGTCCACCTTCCCTCTCCCCAAAGTGAAGCGCAAACTCGAGTTTGGGGCTCCGTTTTCCTCCACTTCTAACTTTATTTTTTGTTTATGTCTCACCCACTCTTTCGTTCTCTGACTGACTTCTCTATCCAACCGCCCTCATATCCGTCCCTCGGTCCCCCTCGCTGGTCGTCCCTAGACGCCTCACCAGGCTGCAGGCCAGCCCTTCAAGTTCACTATCCCGGAGTCCCTGGACCGGATTAAAGAGGAATTTCAGTTCCTGCAGGCGCAGTATCACAGGTGCGTGTCCGGCCGCGCCCGGTGAGTGGTCGTCCCGGCAGCTCCGTGCCCCTGGTGGCGGCGGCGGCTGTACTTAGTACTTGCGTCCAGGCGGTGGCGTGTGGAGTCGCAGTTAAGACCTGTCATTCACGTTACCCCCTTTCCCGGCTCTTCCCGGGCCGCCTCTTCTCTTGTCTCCACCTCCTCCTATTGTTTCCCTTTTGCCCGTTTGCTGCTGTTCCAGGGAGCCTTTTTTCGTGTGTTTAGGAGTTGCATGAGAACTGTCAATATTTGCACTTCATTTATTTATTTTGCAACAGGCTGAGCTGAAACCTTGGTTCAGTCGATGCCCCAGCTCAGGAGTACAGGTTCAGGGAGGCAAAGCGGGTGTTGAAATCACTGTTGGCCATACTAGAATTGAGTTCTTTGAGGCAAAGTCCATTTTGGGAGGGTAGATGCTTTCAGCTGTGCCCATCATTAGCGGTGGTGAGGGGTGGGTGTGTGGATGCGTGTAGGGGGAAGCCCACCTGCTTTGGCTTCATTCTGGATTGGTTTGGGTAGGACAGGGCTTGGGGTCACATTTATAGCCATCTCATCTTTAGCGTCTTCATCTAATGAGAGCTGCTTCAGAAAATTTATAAACGTAAACTGTTTGTAAAGCACCCTGTCCATAGTGGACTTTCTAGAAATGTTAGTTTCTTCCCCTGTTTCTATTAAATTTTAGCTGATTAGAGCAAAGAAATCACTGTAATGACAGTTTTTATTTTTGTCACACTTGAAAAACACACAGATGCTTGGGTGTGAATTTTCATATTCTGCAGAGGCTTTGTAATTATTGGCTTTTTGTCTACTTGAAGATAATAATCTCTAGAGCTTGAAGCATACCTGCCTACACTACGTTTACCAAGCAGGGAAGACTTCAGCCTACTTAATTGCAGAAGCTATGTAACATGTTTTGGCAGGGAATTAAAAAACAAAGGTTTTAAAAGGGACCAACAATTGTAGAAGTAACTTTACAGGTACAGTTTTCAAATCTAGAGACTATTTGAGTTGGCAGAGATGGCCTATGCCTGAGACTGAAGGTTGTGCAAAGGCCAGGTTTTGGTGAAGTCCAGGGAAGCAAACTCTGATGCAGGGAAGCAAGTACGAGTGAACAGATGACCATGAGGAGAAATCAGTCTTCTGAGTAGATCAGAGGTTTTGACAGATCTTTTTCATTCTTGGCATGAGACCAGGTCTGCACCAAGAAGAAAAAGAATAGTTGATGAGTGGATACCTTGTACTGTTCACCTTATTCCTTTTTTCCCTATTAAATGCAAGGACAAAGCTTTTGGGTGTTTACCTAGATAGTTTATGGTTTTTCCAAATTGGTCTGTGTTTTTACTTGAAGTGCAAATATGTGAGGCAGATGTTAAAACAAGTGACATAATGTTTACATTAAGTTGCCTGTTTTGTTTTCGTAGCCTTAAATTGGAATGTGAGAAACTGGCAAGTGAAAAGACAGAAATGCAGAGGCACTATGTGATGGTAGGTATCAAAGATTAGGCTTTTTTCTTTTTCACGTAATATTAACAAATATGGGTTCTCGGCATTACAAAATGTGAGTTAATGAAATGCTTGGTTCTTTTTTTTTTTTACAGTATTATGAAATGTCATATGGATTAAATATAGAAATGCATAAACAGGTAAGCTTTAGCAAAATCTCAAGTTGAGATGAGAAGTAAGTCATGATTTTATTATACTGGCTTTGTCCTCAGGAGTGGGGGGGACTTGTATGCCATTTTTCAGCCTTGGTTTCCCTTCCTGCAAATTGGTGGCAGTATTCTGCAGCAGGAGCTGCTTCTTGACAGTTATAGAATGTTTAAGTTACTAGGTGAGAGGTACTTTGGAAGTGTATACTAGCCTGTTTATAGGCAGGTAGGAATTGAGGCTCTGACTTGACTTTTCTGCCTGGATACATTTATTTTCCTCTTGAAAGATCTGTGTATCCTGTAGAGTTCTGAAGTTCATAATAGCTTATGTTTTTATGCTGATTTGGAAAGAAGTGTGAATCTCTGTGGGAAAGAAGGGTATTTGGGAGTGTCTTTATTCAGGTTAAACAAGGTATATGACTAACTATGGAGTTCTCCCTATGCTTTGGGGCTACATAAAGCGACACTCAGGATCAGTGGCTTATTAGCAAACATCTTTTTGAAAAATGTCTCAGTTGATGCAGGTTTGGAGGTGAAAAAAGCATCCTTTTATGACCACAGCATATGTTGGGCGTTGCTTCAGTCCTAGTGGTTTTAAAAGCATGAAAAGATTAGTGACTGGAAAGCTCAAGCTATGACTATGAGTTTGCAAGTTCCCATAAAATTCACACTTATGGCTGCTATAATGGTGTATAAAAAGAGTATTGAGCTGGAACAAGGCACTAAGGATCTCATAAGAGAAGAAAAGCTAAATGATTGCTCAGCCCAGAGGACCCTCAATTGAGTAGTCATTGTCTGCCAAAGAAAGCATTAATGGCAGGGTGTAAGTATTTTGGAGATATGCTGACATTCACTTTTTCATCAAGACTCTGGTACAATAAGTCTTTTAGAAATCGATTGCCTCTTAAAAAATTATCATCAGATGAAGTTGCACAGTTGGACACATTTCAAAGTGCAACAATACAATTCTTACTTGATGTATATGTGCTATTTCATCTCAAACCCTTGTTTCATTAAATTAAAGAGCATGGCTGACCGGCTGGGGCACGGTGGAGAAATTGATTAGTTCAGCCTTCAGATCTTCCTTATATTCAAAGACTTTCATTAAGCAAGTGTGTTTCAGAGTTGAATTCTGCTTTTGTAACTGCGCTCTTTGATTTTTAATTCATCATAGATTTCATAATGTTAATTATCGTCATGTACCTTAGATCTGTTCTCAGTTATGTGTTTGGAAGGAGATAGTTAAGTTCAGGGTCTTTCATTAACAATGTAATTGGGCCTTTAAAAGTGCTGATTTTATTCTGATTTGCAAAGTTGGTAGCCTAGTTTATGTTGGGTTTGTGCCTTTGTTTCTGTGTGCTTAAATGGCTACTGCCTGATTGAGGCAATTGTAACTTGTTGATAGTAATTAAGCTAGAAGGTATATGGTGATTTAAATTAATTATGCAAATAGACTTGGTCAAGGAGTTCTAACCTGCCACTTTATTTTTTAAGTTACCCTAAAGGCACATTTTTTTCCCCAACAAATATTCTGGAAGGGTAAGAGGAGATTGAGTTTTGTCTTAAACTCATGAACTCAAAGGATTTAATAACCTCACCGACTCCATACAAGGGAATGCCACCTCTATGTGATGTGTGCTGGTGCTGGATTTATTGGGGGAGCTACAGGAGGTGTGAAATTCTTCTGGGTTCCTGTAGGTTGCTTGGTGGAGTGACCTCTTCTTTATCGCATAGGAAGAAGGAAGAAGGGGCGAGGAGGGTCAGGAACCCCATGGTGTGAAAATAGTTTTCTAATGAGTTTCTGTATTCCATCGGGCATTTGTGGGTATATATTGTCTGTCCATGAGCCAGTGTGCATTAATAGTATGCTTAGTAATTTGAAAGATGTGAAAAGCTGAGAGATGCTGTGTTCTTCATAGTAGGATATTAAGCCCCCTGAAATTTAGTTTATATTGTAAATGCTGACAGACCCTTAACTAGAGTGGTATGCAGAACAGTGCTGTAATTCAGTTTAAAGTGGCCTTACATTTGAAAAACATGCTTCTGAATGTCACACATTAATAATAAGTTCTGAGGAGGCATTTGGTGCAGCTAGTAATCATAATTCTTATTAAAACTGGTGACGTCTGGCCCCCAGGGTGTAGCCAGGCTCAAATTGATGCTTTTTGCCGCCTGATCACCAGCATGGCCTAAGTGCTCATTATATTGTAGAGAGGGCCTTTGGAGCTCTCATTAGATTTGACAGGAATTCTCTCTAGGGGGAAACTGGGCATTAGCGAGACTCCTGACAGGCTGAAATTAGTCCTGCTTTATGGCTTATAACCAAATGCTAGCAAGGCATCATCAGGGGACAGAAAAAATTGTCATTTCTGACAACATCTTTGTTACTGAAAAAAAATGCAGTGATGGGGAAACTTTCCGCGGAGAGAGCTTTAATGTTGTTAAGATTTGTCTCCAGTGTGATGACCGCTCTCCTCCCCACCTTTCAGCGGCTTTGTTGGAGGAGTGAGTTTGAGAGGTTTCAGTGTCAAATCTCACCACTGACTTTTCCGTGTGGAAGTTTTAAAGTGGAAGTGCGTCCAAATCAAGAATGGTATAATTGTGGTTTCCTTACTTGGTTTGGTGCCCGCAGTCTGTGTTTATGTTGTGTCAACACTTCCTGATAAGCCTTCCCCTCACTTTCTCTGCTTCTATTTGTGGCTGGTTACCGAAAAGTCAATGAAATCAGGATGGTCATGGATATTTAAATCTTTAATCGTAGCATGAAGACAAAAAATTTTCCTTTGAGCCTTTTATAGATTTCTGCCTGTCCTCTTTTCAGGTAGGTCGTGTAAACTCTAGATATCTCTATACGGAGAGGTGGAGACTTTTCATGAAAGATGGAGCAATTTTGATACCACCAGTGTTAGGGTACATGAAAAAGTAGCAGGTTAACGTGAGTGTAATTGTGTTTGAGGGCTGTGCCTAGTGTGTTTGGCAGTGTGATATTTAAAGATTTTTTTTTCTGTCATGTGGAGTGGTATTACCTCCTTTGATATTTTGGGGAATAAGATGCACTGTAAGTACTTATATAAGCCTGATTTATCCCACTTGTATACCTTTTCAGCACACTGATGAAGCCGTGCCATAAGTTGTCATTGGTGGCATGAATTTGTACAGCACTTAGTTTTCAAAAGCGATTTGCCTCGTCCTGTGAAGTAGATTGGGTGGTAGGTGTTTTGCTCTACCTGCAACTTTGGGTGCATGCTCAGAGTCTGGGACTTGTCAGGGCCAAGCATCTATTGAAGCTTGAGTTTGGCTCACCTGGTTCCCAATTCAGCGCTTCTTCCCTGTCTCCCTCCTCCCCCACTGCCACTGGAGCATGAGGCCAGTGGTGGAATCACCCTTGGGCCTGTGCTTAGCGACCCAAGTCTACCCTACTGCGTGCCTGTTCTCAGTGTTTGTCTGTTTTGATCAACTTCATCATTTATGAGACACCTTGGGGTGAGCCTCATGTTCTAAAAATTAGGAAAATCAGCAGTACTGACTGGTCTGTGGGGACCACAGCTGTGGGTAGGTAGAAAGTTGTAACCAACTGAGCAGTACTGTGCACAGGTTAAAATGGGTCGAAGAACCAAAGAAAATTTGAAACGTGTTATCAGGGCTCTGCTTGAGCCCCAGTGATGCAGTGAGTTTGATCATTTACTTTGCCTCTCTGTGCCTGTGTTCTTCTGAAGGCAGACAGTGAGTGCTTAGGGCTCTCCAGGGTGGTGGAAGAATTTAAAAATAAGTGAAAGGACTAGCTCTGAAAGGAAAGTATTCTGCAATCCTGATTGTGGGGTGGGGAAGGAGAGGAGAAAGAGAAAAAAAAACAGACGAGAGCTGAACATTTCCAAACTCTGTGTGACAGTTCAGCAAGCAGTGTCTCAGACCATATAAATTTTGGAGTGAAACTGCTTTCACAGTTTTGATGTGTGCTTTAAAGTTTCTCTTTAGAAAGAAATTGTTCTTTAGTAGTGTTTTAAAAGTGTTAAGGTGGAACTGTTAGGGATTCACCTGTGGGTTAATTCCTTAGATGTGACTCTTACTATTTGTACGTTTTACCTTTCTTCCTGTTTTTAAACCATTGGGTTTTCAGTCTGCAGTTTCTCATTTTGAGATTTTTTTTTTTTTTAAGTCAGTATCTCAGAATGGAACTGACCAGCTGGAGTATAGGAACTTAGAGTTAAGCTCCACCTTGTAATACAAAGATGGTAGCTGTCTTCAAGGTTGGAGTGGTCCCCCACTTGATTTCATTAGCCAGGCCTGTCCTTTACAAGTAGGAGTTAAGAGATAAAGCTCCCTGTGTTTAGAACCTAGATTCCGAGGTGCAAGATTAGCCTTTGTTTTTTATTGGCAAGCAGGGCGGATTCTTCACTCCTTAAGCAGCACCCTCCTGACCCCTTCCACAGCTGGGCTAGTTGCAGATTTCTGTCTAGGGCCTGGCCTAGGGTGAGGTGAGTGAGGCCTTTGCCTCTGGCACAGAGTTTAAGGGAGATGTCAAAAAGTTTAGCGCTCAAGGTAAACAGTATTTTTAAAGTTCAAAATTAAAACCAAAAAACCCATGAGGAACAAAATATCAGCATTTTATGTAAGGACAGGATGTGATAAGGTCGGGTGAGGCCAGGGAGGCACACGTTGGGTCAGAGAGCCTCCCTCCCCTCCCCTTTGTTCTGCCATCTCCAGAGGGCTGGGCTGAGGCCGGAATGTCCCACTGATCTCTGGGATCTACCTTGGTGTAAGATAGAGTGGGTTAAGGTCACTTATTTAGGGACTTCAGTTAGTGACTGGGTGAGTCATTAACAAGTTGCCTGGCCCTGGTTTTCTGCTCTGTAAAAAGGGTTAGACTGGGCAGGCCCTAAAGTAGGGTTCCTCTCACCAGAGGGGACTCATTGCTCCAGAGGCATGAGTCCCCGCCAGGCTTCGGAACCCAGCACCTTGTGTGTCAGTTAAGGAGAGTCTGTCCAGAGGGCTTCAGATGTTCCTCCAAATAGTGTTTATTAAGAAACACAGAAAGGAAAATCTGTTCCTTTAGCAAATATTTAAATAAATCATGTTGTGTGGTAGTCACACTAAAGATATATTCAGTTACTGGCTCCTGGAACCATTTTGAGTTTCGCTAGATCTAAGTCTTCAGCTTTTCTATTATTAAACTTCTGTGGTCTCTAGAAGTGGATTAAACTAAGAAACTGACTGGACTCATTAAGGTTTGATTGACTCAGTCATGTCCCGTGCCCCCCGCCACCCCCTTCCTATCCATGATGCTTACTGTTGCTTCAGGTTTTTAAAAATTGAAATTCTCAGGACTAGTACTTTTAATGTGGAATATTTGGTGTAATGGTTTTTAATTAAACTTTAGAGAGCTGTTTTGCGAAGTTGGCTTATTGGACAAGATTAGGCATTTATAGCTTCAACATAGTGTTTGCTAATGGGATTGGTGAGTTCTGTAGTGAGAAGTGTGCCATAGGATTGTTCCATGAACATGGCTTGATGTTTGAAGTAGAGTCTGTGTTTGTGGGGGGTGTGTGGGTGTAGGCGTGGGCCCTCAGGTGTGGGAGAGATTTTCTAATTTTTTTCTGAGGCATGGTTTGATCAGAAAAATGAAAAAAAATTACCAAAATTTTAACAAACGTTAAGAGATTGATATATTACCATTCACTTGGTTAAAGAAAAAATGGTCTCTAAAATTGTTTGAAAAACCACCATGATTATAGAATTGCTCAGTTTATAGATCACCCAGTCACCATAACACTTTTTGTGAAACTCCAGGAAACGTTGACAAAAAGTTTTAAACTGTGATTTCACACAAGTCTGTATTTCATTATTTTGCATTTCAATTTTTAGTAACTACTAAGTTTTTAATTCTGTTTGTCTGCTTTGAAGCAACATACAATCATAACCATGAGAACATTGTTTACCCCCTTCCCCAGCATGTTTTCATACTAGGTATAACAAACACATTTTTTTAGTTTTTCTAGTAGTAGTATTTGCTACTTAGTCATCTTTGACCACAAAATATGTTCGCGAGAAAAGGGTAGTGTGAAGCTTATTTTGGGTATAAGGAAAAAATAAGTAGAAGAATTCTGTGCTTTGAATCGATTTTTTCATCTGCCAAATAGAGAAAAAATGCTATTAAGTGTGGTAGGTATACATTGCTGTGCACGCCGGAAGGGTAGTGCACCTATTTCCAATAGATACTCATTAGATAATCATTATTCACTTGATAAAGTGGAATCAGTTGTCTTTGAGATTGTAGGTACATTTGAACTTGTGTGTCCAACTCATGCAGTTTGTTAAACCGCTGAAATACATGTGGTACTAGACTGGGTTCTTTGTTTTGTTTTGTTTTGTTTTGGCTGTGCCACACAGCTTACAGAATCTTAGTTCCCCAGCCAGGGATTGAACCCATGCCCACAGCAGTGAAAGTGTGGAGCCCTAACCACTGGACCGCCAGGGAATTCACTGGACTGGGTGTGATATTAATGTCATTACTGATCTAACTAGCTTATTAGTCTGCGGTATTTTGTGCAGCCTGTCAGTAAAAAGTTTAAAAACATATCCCCAGACTTGTTTACTTATAATTTATAAGTTCTATCAATATGTTACTTTACTGGTATGTTGTATATATGTATAATACATGGAAATTTTAAATGAAGGGGTTAAAATCAAAGTTCTTATATTCTCAGTGCTCCCTGTTGGCTTGTCCAGAGTGGCCCCTGGGACACCCCCACTCCACGGTCAAGACCACTAGCCCACATTTTAAACAGTCTTGGAATGCTCGCCCTGGAAGGGAACACCTTTAAAGTGGTGAATGCAGAATTCCTTTAGGGGCATGGGTCTTTGGGCCTCCTAGGTATGCCCGTTTTTTTTCTGATTTTGACTTCCCACTCCGGTAATTGCCTCTTTGCCCATCACTCACAGCCTTGTGTATCTGCCTCTGGTTATTGTCCCTGCCAGTCTTACTTGGTCACCTCTGTCCTCTTCCCTCCAGGCCCTTTAATCCAGCCAGATGGGTCCCCTTTTCATACCTAAAATATGTTTTGTGTTTTTCTGTTTTCTTAAAAGTCCAGGCTATTTTGTCGAACTTCACATGGGCTCCTTCAGTATCCTTCAAGGTCTAGTTCAAATACCAACACTGCCTGTTTACTTCAAGGCCTTCCATGGCTGCTTCAACACGAGGTAGTCCCATCGCTTATTGTTGCTCTGATTTTTGTAGTATTTTTTCATGTGCCTTTTTTTGTTATTCCAGCTGTGTTGCAGTCTGCTTGAGGCTTGAATTTGAGACTTGCATCTTCCCTTCCCAGTGAGTTCGAGTAGGCATTTAAGTAGCATTTAATGTGCCCCTTAGGTAGTGCGGTAGTTGTCACTGTTTTGGAGCCTGAACCCATATGAAAATCAGGTGAAAGCTGCTTGGCAAAAAAAAGTACACATTTTAATACACAAGATAGCTTTGCCCAGCAATTTTGGCTTTTTGTGGACATCTTAAGATCTTTCAGCAAGTCCTTGGAATCCAGATTAAAAACTTGGATCTACAGTACCAGTATGGCTCCTTATGCTAAAATTAAGAATGAAATGTTTGGTTTCACTAGATGTTTTATAGGATTACAGTTCTAATCTCATCCAGCCACTTTTGCTCAGTTGTTTTTCTTTTGGAAAAGTGATTTATAGTCAAATATCCACTGAGGCTTCTTAACGGGGAGTTTAATTATGGTAATATATTTGGGTTTGTAGTAAAAAAAAAAAAGAGAGAGAGAGAAAACAAAAGTAGCATGTTTCTGAGGCCTGGGTTTCCATGTGAATTGAATGTGTGCATGCATCACTGCCCTGGGAACCACTGCTCATCTCCTGAGGATGACTACAGCCACTAATAGAGCTGTGGATAAGTTGCATTACAAGCTTCTCTCAAGGCGTTAGACTTGACTTAGTCACCAGGTTTCTTAATAATAATGATTATACCCACTGATTATTTACTTAAAAGTCTTTACAGAGTCCCTTCCCCCTGCCCCAAACACTTTTGTTATGAAGAATTTCAAATATACAGAAAAGGAGAGAGAAATATACAGTGAACACCCTGTATTATACCCACCTATTTGATACCAGGAGTCTATAAGGTAACGTTTTTGTAATATCTGCCTGTCACGTATCTTGCATAGAGCTTTTGCCCTCCCCTCACCCCGAAAGATAAATAGATAATTCAAGCCTTTCTTTAGCAGCCAACTCCATTTGAGACTGATGCACATGAAAGTGGGAGTTTCTCCAGGTACACTTTAAGAATTCCATCTGAACAGGTGTTTATAGCATATTATAATATTTTCCTCGTTAACTTGCCTTTTTGTTTTTGGCATGGTTGTATTAGATGATCCACCATTATGTGGTGTCAGGGTGCTTGGTTTTCAGCTGTCACCTGAATGCAGAGGTTTGTACTTAAACAGAAAAGCCAGATTCCCCTTCCCAAGCCCTTGTACCTTTTGGCCCTTGATAACGCACCTTTAAGATGTGATCAGCATATTCACTGGGGGAACAGCGTTAGTGTTTATAGGTAGGAAACCAGGAAGTAATTGTGCAAAAGGACTCTGATTTTGAACTTTGTGTGGATGGAAGCTGTCCTGGTGGAGAATTTAGGTTGGCCTCAGAGGCCATGGGTGGTATACGGGTGTGAAGTACCAGAAAACAAAACCTCTTTGAGGACCCCAGCATGTGGAGGAGGCTCTCCAAGGCTAGGGCCTCCAGGAGCGCAGCCTTTGTCTGTCCTTGGCGCCCTCTTGATGCCTTGAGCAAACAGTCGGGCAGAGCCTCTTACAAGTAAGGTGACCGGCCAGTGTATTGACACGCACAGACACAATAGAAAACTGCATTAGGAGGCGAGCCATTGGGATTTGCAGTAAATATATTACAGAACACAAGTGACTTGCCGATACTGCTTGTTTAGCAGTTTGCAAGGGCAGTGGCAGTATGGATTTTTGAATTAGAAGGGAAGGGCTGTTCTTTCTCTGTGCAGGAACATCTAGTTGATGGCTGGGGAGAAAATTGATTTAGAGAACAAAATGCAGCTGCCTTTATTTGTGCCATTTGAAAGGCTTCTATGGATTAGTGAGTGAAAATAAAAAGGTCGCTCTCGGTTTAGGAAAGGGGGTCTTAACATTGATCTGCATCTTGGTCTGGTATGGAGAGAATAATGGATGGGCCACCGGGATGGAGGAAGGGTGTCCAGTGCCCGCGCAGCCTACAGCTTCAGGTGCCTGCTCGGTTCTCAGACAGTTGTCTATTTCAGCAGTTTGGCTTTCAAAAGTCAGCTTCTTGTGTTTATTGTAGAGTAAGCTTATTTGGGACATTAGAGTAAGTAGTCATAGCTCCATCCATTGAGCTCCTTGTGCCCTAGGAACTGTACTGTAGGAGCTCTCTGTAAATCTTTCCAGTCTCCCTTGGATATTAATTATTCCTCCTTACAAAGAAAGAACAGGCTAGAACAGGGGTCCATGAGCAGTCCGAGGTCTGTTAGGATCCGGGCTGCACTGCAGCAGGTGAGCGGCGGGGAAGCAAGCGAAGCGAAGCTTCATCTGCCACTCCCCATCGCTCGCATTATCACCTGAATCATCCCGCCCACCCCCCAGTCTGTGGAAAAATTGTCTTCCACAATAGCAGTCCCTGGTGCCAAAAAGGTTGGGGACCGCTGGGCTAGAAGGTTAGGGGATGACAATAGCACCTACTGGATAGGGTAGTTATCAGGATTGAGTGAGTTTCTGTGTGCAGGAGTCTGGCACTTAGGCACTCTCCGGACAGCTGTTCTCACAATCTGTTACCTAAATCTATTATTGTCCCTTTAAAACTGTACCCTGCCCTTGGAATTCTCGGCCATGATCCCATCTTGTTTTTCCAAGCCCAGTTTCCTTCCTTCCTGCATCTGAACTGTTCACTTTTCATTATTTCTCCTCAATTACAAAGTTTTTTTATTCTCAGATCAGAAGCATTTATCTCTAAGCTCAAAAGGAAACTTCTTTTTAAGTTCCTATTGGCAATCTCTGTTGTCTAAAGAATCTAGAGGAATTGAGATGCCGTATTTAAGCCAAACAGCAAAATGTGCCCTTGGAAGGCAACAGCCTTAAGAAGTTAATACAACTACCAGTGAGAATAGCCTTGTGTTGAGTTTTTTCATTTAAGGGGATGGATGAACAACAAAGAGGATTTGGTTCATTTTATTGAAGTGAGTTTTGGCAAAATAAAGGATGGGAGGTGCGTTTCTGATTTTTTTATTTTTAATGAAATGTGGAAAATCCAATTTTGAATTTGAAGAGAGTTTTGTCATCTTGAAAAAAAAGGTGTGTGTGTGTGAATTACATGACCAAGTTGTTGCTTTGTTGGAAAAAAAAATTGTGTGCCTTGATGATGTATACATACATATAGTTTTATTTTGGGTATGAAAACTTGTGAAGTGCGTGCAGAAGTTTGAGTAGATAATTGTGTTGCAGTATTCTCCAGGTACTACATGGGCTTGAGATTTTTGTGGACTGTCAATTCACAGCTGCTGCTTATGTGCTAATATTTGAGGAAGCAGGGAAAACACAGGAGGGAGAAAAGCCAGGGCCATTGGGATTAGACAGACAGGAAGTTTAGGCTGTTGACTCTTATTGCCAAGCATGATGCAGTAGCAACTTTTTGTAAGTATTTGGGATAAAAAAGGACACAGTAGACAATACCTGCCAATACCTGCTCTCACACTTGCTTAAAAGCTTGGCTGCCTGCTGACATCGGTGTGCTGAGAAGCTCCACGTTGCGTCTGTTTGTGTTTAGCTTGAGTCCTGAAGTCCTCTGAGTGTCTGTAGGGGAAGCACGAGGTTCTTGACAACGCCTTTGGCCTGCCAGTTGGCCTGGGTTCCAGAGCCTTTTCCTTTTGTAACCCAGCTGGCTCTCCTACAGTGCCTGGGCCCTGAGCTCCCGTGGAGCAAATCTCCTTGCACAGCTACTGAGGAGATTGGAAGTGGACCACTGAAATGTGTCCAACTTCTGTACTTTTTAGCTGACCAAAGGCCAAAATCATACCACTAGCTCAAGAGCGGAACTGCTGACTTTGAAACCTTATAAGAAATCTGTATTTCATAATTGACTGCCCTGGATGCTGTGATACTCATGAATTAAATGAAATAATAAGGGGGTGTCACATTTCAACTGTGGATTTCTCTAAGGATGCATAGGTTTTTGAACTGGTTGCTAAATCTGTATTCATTCTTATTTCTTTCAGTGTATCACTTGTAGCTTACCCACCTAAAAGAGCCCCAGGCAAATCAGTGTTGGTGTACTACTGTCACCTTGTGCAGCCATTGTTTCGGTCATGATTTTATCACAAGGGCAAATATCCTCAAAATGCTGTGACTTTTATTTTATTATTATTTTTTCTGATTAGCATGCAAAATTATTCTTGTCAGTTTCCCTCAAAGTACTGAAATTGATCAAGGTTTATATGGAATGAGTACCAATTGTTCCTTCTCAAATTAAAATAGTATAAAAGGGGGCTTTTGAGTAGAGTTTGCACAGTGAGAATATTGGTATTGACACCACTTATACTTTGGAGTATAGTTTGAAGACCAGATTCTACTGTGTGTTGCATACTGGTTAATATGGCTGTGAAGAGGAGACGAATGTGGCTACTTTTCCAAGTCTGTTACTCAGGAGGACTGTAAATTTGATTGGCTGTTACAATTCTAGCAGAATCATTCGATTTGAGAGCAATAGAAAGATAAGATATCCAATTACCCAAATGATTTGCAGGGTTAGCCAACGTTGTCATGGAGACACGAGTTGGAACAAATTAAATTTTAAGCAATAAAATAATCTTAAAGCCCGTCTGGGAACAAGAAAATTTGGCAGTGGCACTTACCTGAATTGAATCTTAGCTTGACACGATGTTGTTTGACATTGATATACTGTGGGGGCCTAAACATATATGGTGCAGCATTACCTTCAAAAAAGGAGCTTGGCCTAACTGGTAAAGGAGAGTATTAGTGTAAAGTTAGGATATTAACATTTATTCCATGGCTTAAATGATAATTGGGCTCTGGGTTCCCAGGAATATTTTGTATTTAAGGATTGAAATGCCTTAATAAGGATTAAGCAGCATTAATTGGACACTTGGAAAAAAAGACTTATTTTGCAGCAGCGCAGTTTTTGGAACTGCTGCTTCCCCTTTGTGTGTGTGTTAGCAGACGTAATAGAAATCGTGTGGATGTCTTTTGGTGGGGGAGTGGAGGTATAAGCATGCATATATTTGCATGTACAAATAAGGAGATTTCTGGCACATACCCCAGCTCTGCAGATGATTCTCCGTATTCGTTAAAATTTCTGCTTTGCAGTACTGCTTGTAGACTGGAAAATTACTTTCCAAACTTGAGCTGATGACCTAAAACCTGAGTAAGTGTCAGTCTGGGGCTTAGAAGGTTATTTCCCCTTATTAATGTATTGTTTAACTGGTTCCTGGCTTGTGCTGCGGATTTGAAAACAGCCGAGTAGCCCAGAAGGAGGGAGGCTTTTTATCCACATGTCTATTAGACAGATGGAGATGGAAATTGGTCTGAGGTCAAGCCATTTGCAGCGTTCTCACAGCCTTCGATTTTCCTCTCATCCTCACCGCAGATCATCTCAAATGATTCAGTAATGACCAAAAGTGCAACATTGACCTTTATTCCCTGGTGGATTACTGTGTTTCACAGTCCAAATGGCAGGAAGTCTATTCTGTTCTTCCAGAAGGAGGTCGACATTATTGAGCCAGCCCAGCCCTGTGGGAACCACACGAGTGCAGACCAGTGTAACACAATATGTGGGTTAAATTTGGTTTCTTGTGCTCTGGGAAACAAGAATTGACATGTCCTGAACCCACATAATTAATGAGAGAATATCTAGGATGCTTTCTAAAAACACACACAAGCACAGAAATTGATTTGTCCACTTGTAAAATAACTGGTGAGTGATAGGAGTGATAACTTCTGGTGGCCCCTGGTTTCGAAATTGTTCTCACTTCCATGACCCAATGTTCTTTTTTTAAATTTATTTATTTATAAATTCTTTTATTTTGGGCTGCGTTGGGTCTTGGTTGCTGCACGCGGGCTTTCTCTAGTTGCGGCGAGCAGGGGTTACTCTTCGTTACAGTGCGTGGGCTTCTCATTGTGGTGGCTTCTCTTGTTGCAGAGCACAGGCTCTAGGCACACGGACTTCAGTAGTTGTGCCTCGTGGGCTCTAGAGTGCAGGCTCAGTAGTTGTGGAGCACGGGCCCTGTTGCTCCGTGGCATGTGGGATCTTCCTGGACCAGGGCTTGAACCTGTATCCCCTGCGTTGGCAGGCAGACTCTTAACCACTGTGCCACCAGGAAAGCCCGACCCAGTGTTCTTTTATCCCTTCTTGTTTAATGCTTCCCCAGTAAATCTTAGACAACATGTTATAACACTGTATCATTTTAAAATTACAAGTTGAGGGACATCCCTTGTGGTGCAGTGGTTAAGAATCCGCCTGCCAATGCAGAGGACACGGGTTCAATCCCTGGTCCAGGAAGATGCCACATGCCGCGGAGCAACTAAGCCCGTGTGTCACAACTGCTGAGCCCACGTGCCGCAACTACTGAAGCCCATGCACCTAGAGCCCGTGCTCCACAACAAGAGAAACCACCGCAATGAGAAGCCTGCACACCACAAGAGAGTAGCCCCCGCTTGCCGCAACTAGAGAAAAACCTGCGCGCAGCAACGAAGACTCAATGCAGCCAAAAATATATAAATAAAATACAAAAATTTTTTTAAAAATTACAAGTTGATATGATTGGGCATAAGGGGGGGTTTTCTTTATATGCTTTTAATTATATATACTTGTGGTCAATCCAAGTAACCCTGAGTAAATTATCCTCATAGAGCACACTTTGTTTCCCTGAATGTAGCTTGATTGTTATCTTGGAGAAATGATGATTATTTTTCTCTTGCTTAGATTTCTCTGTGGATTGTATTGTGTTGTGATGATCAGGTTATTTTTTTTTTTAAGAATTAATTTGTGGGGACTTCTCTGGTGATCCAGGGGTTAAGACTCCATGCTTCCAATGCAGGGGTGCAGGTTGGATCCCTGGTCAGGGAACTAAGATCCAGCATGCCGTATGGGGCGGCCAAAGGAAAAAAAAAAAAAAGAATTAATTTGTATTTAAAATATTTCTCTTTGCCTCCACCTGCATAGCTGAGTTAATATTCTGTGACTTTTGAATGCATTAATGAAGTCTGTTGTCTAGTATCCTCGTACTTACCATCTTGTAAATACTTAAAACTTTTCCAAAAGGGTATGCTTTGAAAATTTTCTCCAGCCTCCCAGATTTCATTTCAGTTATGATCCTAAGGTGTTTTTGAGAAAATAATTTTTTTCTCCACTGTTGACTTCTCTGTGCACAAGTTCTGTTTCTGCCTCAGTGACTCCCAGCCTTTGATGCCCCTCTGGCACTTGCTGGGTTCAGCAGAGCACTGTTCCTGAGGCAGAGGCCGACTCCCAGTTTGCAGTAGAGCCCCCTCCCTTCAAATTCATCTTCTGGCCACTCTGGGGGGTAAATTGCATTCTGGAGCTTCGCAGGTTTCTTGGCACATGATGTTGATGGAAAAGAGAATCCCAGGTTTCCACTTGGAATGCCAGGAACCTTGTCTTCCTTCCCAAAGGACCACCTCTCCAGCAGCTCAGCCTGTGAGGAAGAAGGCCCAGGGATGGGCTTCCCAACTGAGACAGAGTTTGGGACTCAGATGGCCTTAGCAATGCATGCACACACACACTTCTATCTAACTTGGGGCCATTCTGCTGCCATGCCACATGGCTTTGATGGCATAGGCCTCTTGATGGAGTAGCTGCTTTCCCTAAGAAGTTGCTCTGGAAGAAGAGTGGCAGCCGTCCTTCATGTGTGTGGGTCATTCAGCTGTAGCATGTTTTTAAAATTAGGGAACCAAGGTCCCGTGGTCACCTAAGGCAGGAAATTCCTTTCCCATATCTAGATTGGCTAAAGATTCCAACCTGTTAGGGAAACATTCATACCAAACTGCTTATTCAGTGATCTCCAAACAAGATGTGGGGAAGGGGATGATGAGAAATGCTAAAGCTAATGATAAATTGTGCTTTATAGTAGTGTGCACTGGGTGTTTGCTTTGTCATGATGGAAGTCAGAGACATAGTGACACAGACCCTTGGAAGTCAGTACCAACCAAAGACTGGTTACTCAGGCCTAAAAGGTTGCTATGATGAAAAGGAAAGGGTTTAAGTGTTATTGCAAGGAAAATAACATTCCAAGTTCTGAATAAAGACCATTCTCATAAACCTGGTTTCCAGAGGCGACTTGGTTTTTGCATATTCCCGTACAGTCTTTGTCTTTACATAGGCATATTTTATTTTCGTAATTGTAATTTTAGCCTTCATGCCATGATGATGTAGCAGGCTCTTCCTCCCACTGATCTTCCTGCTACTGTATGATATTATCTAATTTCTCATGAGCTCCCTAATGACTAAGACCTGTGAAGAAGGTGAAAGGTGTAGGCTTGCTCTCTTTCCATTCCCAGAACAATAGGTGGTGACTTCATGGTAGCGTTCAGTGATTCACCCCGTGGAGTTTGTCTTGAAACCCTTCTTGTGGTGCAACAGAGTGCATTTTCCTTTGACACCACCGAACGCTGTCTTTTTCCATCATGGGACAAGTCATTACAATTTCCTGTGAACAGCACTTTCTGAACTCCATAACAAGGGTTTCTGAATAATGGAAATGTGCTGTTCAGGCACTGAAACAGCTGCGATGCTTTTGTCAAGGATGCATCTTTACCGGAATGACAAAGTAAAGCCCAAATGCACTGCTTGGCAACAGTTGGGTCAAAACATTTAAGTCATTAATTAGAAGGAACTGAAGGGGGAAGAATTTACACAAATACACAACGTTACAGACTCAACTTCATCGTGGAAAATGCAACTGAATTCTTAAAAGAAAAAAAAAAGAGGGCAGCCCTCAAGTGGAGCCTGCCAAGCTTGTCATTTGCAAATAAATCAGAAGACTGTCATTGCAGGAAGGAGGACCAGTGAATAGAGTTGCTTTGTCATTCTTTGATGGGCCCCACACTCAAGCCTGCTATTAAAAATGAATGCATTCAAGAGGCTCTGCATTAAGAACATAAACAATTAAGGGCACTTGAGTTGCTCTGCTGAGAGCTGCTGCGAAGATCCGAGAGCTTTCTCTGGAGATGCGAGCCCTTGCAATCTGCCTCTCGAGGAGCCGGAGTATGGGAGCAATTAGTGTTGCTATCTCGCCTCGGCAGCCTTCAGCAGGTTATTCTTTCCCTTTATTTTAACCCCTTCTCATTTGGAGAGAAGCTGCGAGTGTGAAAGGTGAGCAGTGGAAGGAGAGAGTCTGTGCGCCTTTGGAAAGGGCTGGGGTTTAGAATGCTTGCAGGAGCTGCCAAATGAGAGGGGAGACGGAACATAAAAGTTAGGATCTGCTCATAATTGGCGACTTGTGTTCTGATTAATTGAGCCACTGATGGGGTTCTGTCATCTGGTACTCTTTGTTTTGCTTTAATCATCAGGTTGAAGAAGGGGCAAGATTACATTGCCACAGGTGGACTCATTTGAATGAATATTGTTTGAGGTTTCCCACAGTAGTCAGATGGGTTCCTCCAGCCCCGGTTTGTGTTCTTGCCTTGGTTTTGTTTTGTAAAAACGTGTGGAGAAAGGCAGTCATCTTTCACTGTGTCAAGGCTTTGGAGAAAGGCAGGCCTGACCTCCCCTCCTGTTTCTGACCTAGGTGAGTTATTTTAACCTTCTGGTCCAGTCTCCAAGGGCGCCTACGCTGACTGATGCTTAGACCCTGGGTGTAATTGGAGCTGGTGTGTACTAAGCAGTAGATGCTGCCGCTGTCATGGTTATTCAATGGCACGGTTCTCAAAGTGTGGTCCCTAGTCCAACAAGCTGCACAGCACCTGGGGCCTTGTTAGAAATGCAGATGCTGGGGCCCCAGACCTCCTGGCTGAGAAACTCTGGACGTGGGCCCAGCTGTCTGTTTTACCAAGCCTTTCAGGTGATCCTCATGTATTCTTATGTTTGAAAACCGCTGATAACTCATAAGCATTATATCGTCAGCTTAGAGACCCCAAGTCCTTTTCATTTGGATTTCCCCCAAATTGTGGTTAGTCATTTATCGACGTCATTATATTTTAAACAGAGCTACTCTGATGCATTAGAACTTCAGATAAAATTTCCCTTTTCATGAGTGTGCTGGTGAAGCATGGTGCTAGGATGGGAGATGGTCTGGTGACTAGCCAGTGTTCTGAAGGAGGTCTCTAGGCCAAGAAGCCTTTCCCCCTCCTGTAAAGGGGTGGGGGGAGTATTGGAAGTTTATTTGCAGAGTTTTGCATATATCATTTTGGGTATGCCGTTTTAGTCAATTCAAGAAAATCTTGAATTTTCTTTAGGCACATCAGATATCATCTTCAGGAAATAGAGATGTACTTGTGGATTTGTTTTTGTGGATTTTGCTTTACTGGTGGGCCAGATTGTCTGATGTTAGGGCTGAGGCACTAATTCTCTTTGCCTGCGAAGGGGAGGACAAAAGTGCAGTTTGGCTGCTACTTGTTTATTTAAGGTTTGCAATTTATAACTGTGGCTCCTTGTGAAATGCCTACTTTGCCTTGCACTGTACTTCTGCCAAAGACAGCAGGAGTACAGTGACCCTGTCAGTGACAGACTGGGGCCACTTGTTGTAGTACCGTTGTTGGCTGAGCGATGACATGGCCTTGGCCTTCTACTGCTGTGGTCCTGTTAGGGCTGTATTGCTTTGCAAACAAGGCTGAGTACATCAGCTTTGTTTCTGGTCTAGAGTATGTTCCAATTTCCCACTTCTGCTTCCTGGAGAAGGGACTAGGCAGCGAACGTGGCTTTTAATCTTTATGATCCTGGGCAAATCATTTCCTTTAGGCATTGGCTTCTCCATATGTGACATGAAGATTGTTAGAGGGCCGGGCACCCAAAGGGTTTCAGGGTTTGCCAGCATCCTTGTGACTCAGTGCCAGGGTCAATCACAGGAGTGGTGGGCCTGATCACCCTTTGCTCCCTTCCCTGTTTAATAATACATCCGAATGATAACTCAAGGACGGCATCTACAAGGTCACTGGAGGGGGGAAAATGGCACTGATAACCCTGCTATAGTAGGATAATCACTGGTTTTATTTGGGGTATCAAATTACAGCGCTTGGCCACATGCATATGTTGTAAAACAAACAAACAAACAAGTCACGCTGACACCACAGCTTTGTTCTTCCCCTCCTGCTTCATCTAGTAAATGTGTTGGCCATTTAAGCATCATTATCATAAACATGACTTTAAAATGGTTACTTGCCTTGCCTTTGGGTTGATGTCGTGTTTTTAACCCTTTCTCCTAGTACTAGACAACTGATTTATCAGGAGGGCAAATGTTAAGTTTTTTAAAAACTGCAGATGGTTGTGATGTGTTGAACTACTGTTACATTTTTACCTGACTTTTCCTCTTTTGCTTTGAAACTCGTGCTGCAGTGAGCAGCTTCATGCATGGAATGCTTTTCATTTGAACTATTTCCTTATGATACATTCTTAGCTGTGGGAAGCCTTACCAAAAGGTTTGAGTAATTTCATGCACTTGAAACACATTGCCCAGTTGCTTTCCAAGACGACTGTACCGATTTACTCTGTCATCAGTAGTGCGATTGCTCCAGTTTCCCAGAAGACTCATCATCGTTGGATTTCATTAATTTTTTAAAATAAACTAACTTAACTGGTGCAGAATGACCCACTTTACTTACAACAACATTTGCATTTTATTTGGTTGCTGGTGAGGTTGAACATTTTTCTGTATTGAAGGCTGTCATTTCACAGACTCTGAACCTTCTCATCTGAAGGGATTTAGAGATTATCTATTTCCTTTTGTGTGCTTTGTTTTCATGTTCTTGCCTGTTTATCTGTTGCCAGGCACTTCTTACCAGCTCTCCACTATGTTTTCCTCTTGGCCTCCTGCTTGGTTTGAGGAAACAGAAAGATCAGTTTGCCAGCCCTCAGCATAAGCGGCATTTTTTTATGATCCATCAATCTGCAATTTAATGGTGGTGGAGTTTCCCCTCCGTAAGCTGACTTTGGGCGAGGTGCCATTGGGTTGCTTTGAGACCCATGGGCAATTACTCTTAAGCAGTCCTCGCCCTGCTTTCAGCCTACAACAACCTCCATTATATATTACTCTAATGTGTAGTGGAGAAGTGGGCAGCCGTTGGGGAGCAGACTGGCTCTTCAGTCTGGAAATTAGATGAGGTGGGAGGAGTATGAAAAGGTGGAAGGCCAAGCTTTTAGGAATCATGATTAAGTTCGGATGCTCAGAAGAACATGTCTTCAGTTTAAGAGCTCTGCAACATGTACCAGGGTTTGGTTCATTGCTGGCCTTTGAGGTATTTGGCCTATTTAACTCAGTTAAAATATACATGTCCCTGAGTCTTGTACCTGCTAAGATATAATTTCTTACTATACGGCTGGGCGCGTGAGCCATGGCCGCTGAGCCTGCGCGTCCGGAGCCTGTGCTCCGCAACGGGAGAGGCCACAGCAGAGGAAGGCCCGCATACCACAAAAAAAAAAAAAAAAAACAAAACAAAAAAAAAAAAAAAAAAAAATTTAGGAATCATGATTAAGTTCGGATGCTCAGAAGAACATGTCTTCAGTTTAAGAGCTCTGCAACATGTACCAGGGTTTGGTTCATTGCTGGCCTTTGAGGTATTTGGCCTATTTAACTCAGTTAAAATATACATGTCCCTGAGTCTTGTACCTGCTAAGATATAATTTCTTACTATAAACAGAGCTTTATTCTGACACTGGTTAGGAAGGGTTTTTGTGGTTACATCTTGGTCATTGAGTTTAGGGTGTATGGGGAATCCATTTTGGTTCAGCGAGGCATTCCTTTGAAAGTCCCATATGTGGAATGTGTACCCTCTGGTCAGTTTTGGTGGGGAGGGTTCAGCGAGGAGCTGTATCAAAGTGTTCAGCCAGAGTCTTCTCCTGCTTCCCTGTTATGTTGAGAAGACTTGATGCTGGAAGCTGTTAGGAAACTGTTCAGAAGCTTCACATAAGATGTGGTTTTAAACATAAAGTCTTAGTTTGCCAAATGATGGTAAATGCTTTGGAGGATCTTGAAGGGCCTAGAGTTTGTTTATTGGTGTTATGGGAGAAAGGCAGTTTCTACATGGATTTGAGGTAGGCCTTGAAGGATTGGGATAAGAGCAAAGCACTTTGTAATAGTGCAGCTGTAGTTTACATATTAGCTTACTTGATTCTGCTGAAACACTGAAGTAGGTTGGTGATAAGAGGCCTGGGGCTCAGTGGTTGAAGTGACTTAACTCAGGACACCTAATACTAGTGTGCTGAAATGCAAACCCAAGTTTTTGGATTATGAGGGCCAACCGTATTACCATAAGCAAGTCAGTGAGAAGGGAGTTGGCCTTGACAGAATAAAAGCTGGTTCTGGACAGATAATTTGGATTCCTGCTTCCTGCTGCCTCAGTGGGTGGTGGCTGTCCCTGAAGTAAGGCCTGATGCTGGGGCCTTAACCAAGCTGGTTAAGTTTCTGGGCACAAAGTTTCCACACAAATCTGGTTTAGGGCTAGCTCTTGAATGCTGGCTTAGTTTTGTTGCCTAACATGGTGTCAGAAGTACAGGCACAGGGTAAGTTTACTTATAAACGTTATGACTGTTAGCAGGTACCAAATACGTCTTCAGCTTTGGGCAGGAAAATGATTTCCAGGTGGGAAATACAGTTAGCCTGCAGTTTTTTTTTTTCCCCCACTGGAGTTGTCTAGTCTTTGGAAGAAGTAGAAGGAAGGCAGTCTGAAAAGGTTACAGAACTTTCTTAACACTTGCTTAAGCAGGGTCAACTATCCAGTTTAACCTGCTTGTAAACTCTGTGGTCAGGAATAGAAGCACGGGTGGAAAACACTACTACTTGTTAATTTGTGCTAAATTAAAGTTCTTATCAGAATACCCTTGTATTGACGCAAGAGAAATACTAAAGAATCACTGTCAGTTTTCATGCTGCCATCCAGACTATTTTAAGGGCTGGGGTGGTGGTGATGTCTTAGACCTCCCAGAGCACCGTCAGGGAAATAAGTTGCATCCTCACGCTGCCAGGAGTAGGTACTCTATAGCTGGCTCGGAGAATTTTTAGGTAAATCAGAGGTGAGATTTGAATCCAGGCCTCCTTGATCAAAGTTAAACTCACTTGTCAGAGGATAGTTTTAAGGTTAGGGTTCATAGACCTGGTAGAGGGAGGAGACAGGTGGGATAAGATCCTTCTCTGTTGTTCTTATTTCCGTTTCTTCTCCAGACCATTTATTTAGAATTCCCAGGACAAATGGTATGGCTTTTGATGCTTCTTCATCAGTTTGAGCTTTGATCTTTAACCCTGGTCCTCCTGTTTTAGTCTTAGCTACTCTAACTCAATTTATATAGTCTGTGCTTTAATCTGTACTCCTTTTATTTTGTTCTTAATATAATATTAAATGTTTAATGTTAAAGGTTTACAAGTTGATTTCATTCAGACCAGGTCTTAACTGTTCCCTGACAGTCAAGTTCACTTCTACCTTGAAGCCACTCTATGTAACAACATATATAATTATTAATTAAAGAGGAGATCATCTTTGCTTCTTAAACTAAAGTAAATTCCATGTAGGTCAAGTAATTAAGTGCAGAAAGTACAGCCATAGCAGCACTAGAAGAAAATTAAGAATGGCTTCTGTAATTTGGGGGTGTTCTAATCCTGACCCAAAGGCCAGGAACATAGGAAGACTATTTTTTAGTTTGACCACGTAAAAACAAAGTTACGCACAGCAAAAAATCCATCATAAGCAAGGTTGAAAGACAGGTAACAAGGTGGAAAAACTGGAAAAGTCAGTATTTGTCATATGGAAAGAACTATGTAAAAAGGCAAGGATGAATAAATACCAAAAGAAAAAAAGAGAAAGGAAAAATAAAGTGGACCAGTCAATATATGAAAAGATGTTTAACTTCAGGAAGAATCCAAGTAATGCAAATAAAAATGAGGTCATTTTAAAATCTATTAGATGGATAAAGATTTTAAAAAGGTCAACAAAACCCAGTATTGACACTGGGTAGGGAGCAAGCACCCTCATAGACTGGTGATGATGTAAATTGGTAAGCTTCTCTGCTGGGCAGTTTATCAGCATGCATTAGTGTTTAAAATATGCATACACTTTGACCTAGCAATTTCACTTCTCGAGATTCCTTTTAGAGATCCAGGGAGAGAGTTATTCGACATACAGTGTGTAATTTTGGAAAATTAGGTGAAACATAAATATCCCCTGATATTGGGAGTGTTGAGACACCCGTCTGCTTGTATAGTGGGATATATTGATGATGTCCTTATTCATATCTGTTTTTTATTGAGTGGGAAGGTGTCCATGACACATTTGAGTGGAAATAACAAATTACAGAAAACCAGTATACGTATTGGGACCCCTTGGTATCGAAGTGTCTCTCTCCACTCTGGGCTTGTACGCACACAGATAATGAGAGCCTGGGGTGCTGCTCCCCAGGATCACCAGAATGTTACTGTGGTAATCTCTGGATGGTGGACTTAGGGTTATTTTAACTTTCTTGTATATTTCTATATAGAATACATCTGTGTGTATGTGCTCAAAGTGAGCAGGTGTCATTTTTAAAATTGGAAAACATGAAGGGAATTTTGGAGATGGGAAAAGTACAGAATGCTGTTGGAATGTATGGCAGGTAGGAAGTGGGGAGCAAGGACCTCAGAGTCCACAGAGGGCATCCCTACTCCTTTACATCTACCCAGATACATAGTGTAGAACCCTGTTGCAAAGGCAAGGGTAGCCCGCCCATGCTTTCATGACCTTGAGTTAGCTTGAGTGGGTGGCTGTGATCAAATGAACTGGGTAGGGCTGGCCCAGTTCTGTGTTTGCACCTAGTAGAGCTGCACCCTTTTTGCACGTACGTATCTGTTTGCCCCGCTTGTTCAAGCAAGGTCATGGGTTTGTTCTCTATACCAGTGATTTCCCCTTCCAGTACATTTCTTCTAAGGCACTGTCTGTAACCCTGTCTCATTGGTGGTCAGGGAGAATTGAGTTGGGTTGGCCTAAATCCAATCCCATAAAACCAAAGGCTTGTTGCTCAGTTAACTGGAATCATCTCAGATGACAAAAGGCAGCTCTTTTTTATGTACTTGATTATACAGTTCCTGAGGTTTCTACTTTGTCTCACTTATTCCATTCTCTCTTTCTCAAGGGCATGGGCTTTGCACTTCATAATTTTCTTCTCCTCCTAATGCTTTTCATTGCCTAATTCAGTAATAGAGGCAGCATTAGTAAGCATTGACAGAAAATGATGAACTAAATAAGGCCAATGTGGGACTCTTTGGATGACTTTTTTTTTTTTTTTTTTTTTTAAAGCATAACTGTTTCTTCAGAGTTAGAGGAAAGCAGGGCTCCTTTGCATTACTGGAGGGTGTTGGAGGTGGGGTGGGCATGTGGGTCCTACCCTAGCCTGGGAGCAGAGCACACTTCATTCCCTCCTTTGCCAGTTTGTCCCTCTTGTAGAGGGACTGCTGTGCATTTGGAGTTGAGCAGGGACTTTTCTTACTTTTTCTAGAACAGCCCGTGCCTCAGACACTCAGGACACATTTTCTTAAACTCAGTGGAACCGTGGGCCCTGTCGGTGAGGTCCTGGCATTTGATGCTGAATTGTGGTAAAACTTTACAGATAGCCAGAATACCTTGACTTGACTGTCACTCTGGACTTGAGTTCTGTTTCAGCAGTGTTTTCTAGGCCTCTTTGAAATTTTTAGACTTAGTGAAGGCTTACTAACATTAACGTCCTGTTTCAGTTGTGCAGGAATTGAGACAAGTGGGGAGGAGGTCTTCCTCCACTCTCTCGCTCCAGACCTTATCTCGAGAGCTAGACTGCTTTGGCGGTGCTCCTGCTCCCCAGGGTTCTGACTCCAGTTTGAATGAACTTGCTATATAAATGTGCCCTGATACGCCGTAATTGAATAAGTGTACGGAGAGCTTTGCAATCCCACCTGGTTAAATGATTACGTAGCCTTAAACCACGTAGATTTCCCAACTCAGTTAAACTACCCATTATCTCTTAAGTGACCAATAAAGCGTGCGATTATGTCTTACTTTGCAAGTGGGATTAATATCTGCTGTTTATCTCAAGATAAATATTGCTAAATAGCCTGGGAAAGCAATTTTATGCCCTCCAGAGTGAGGCAGTGGAGGACTCAGAGGTTGGGTATGAAGTTTTATCTTTCTGAACTGATTATGAAATATTCTAAACATTTATATTGCTTTGTCTTTATAGACTGAAATCGCCAAGAGATTGAATACGATTTGTGCACAAGTCATCCCGTTTCTGTCTCAGGAAGTAAGTAAAACTGTTCAGCTGTTAAAGTGCAATTATGTTGCTTCTCTGTTTGCAAATTAGCTAGTTTTAAGATGTTAATTTTATCACGAGGAACAAGTGTGAAGAACATCTGTTACAGCTGAAGTGTGTAAACCCCCTGCTGTTCCATCTAACAGATCTGAGGGGACACTGTAGAAGTGCTGACAATAGCTCAACCTTAAATTAATTTTTTTTTGTGGAAAACTGCAAAACGACTATCAAGCATAAAGCTTTTCTTTCCTCACAGGAGTAGTGTAAATAAGCTTGATAGCTACTGATGATTCATGTGTCCTTTCTCTAGAGAGCTTTTCTTTCACTGCATTTTAAAAATGGTTCCATCAGGGTTGACTTGACCACAGAAGCAGGTATTTCATTTGTCCTTGTACATCAGGGCAGGTTGACTTAATGCTGTCCATGCAGGGAGTGGATGCCAATACCATTAAGGATAAGACCATTCATGTTACCTGTTCATGTTACTTTAGCTTATGGAGTTATATACATATATAAGCCATTTTATTAAGTTACAAAGTAATAGAAGTTTACCCTTAATATTTGAGAGGGAAAAGCTGTTTGTGTGAGTAATCTATGACTCAAAACCAGTAATGTTTTAGTTTTGCCTTTACTTTTGGATACAAGCTAATAAATGCAAAACTGTTTTAAGTGTGTACAGGATGCTTATATCTTGAGACGGTGAAAAACTTATGGGCCTTGGAGCTGGAATACTGAGTGTTTGTTCTCATTGGCATCTACTTTCCATGCTGGGTAGCACCATCTCTGCTGTTATTATGGCAGCCTTTTCCAGCGTAGCATTTACTTGATGTTACAGTTTAGATTTGTTGGCCTTTTTTTTTTTAAACTTATTTTTGGCTGCGTTGGGTCTTCCTTGCTGCACGTGGGCTTTCTCTAGTTGAGGCGAGTGGGGGCTACTCTGTTGCGGAGCGCGGGCTTCTCATTGCAGTGGCTTGTCTTGTTGCAGAGCATGGGCTCTAGGCGTGCGGGCTTCAGTAGTTTTGGCTCGTGGGCTTAGTTGCTCCGCGGCATGTGGGATCTTCCCGGACCAGGGCTCGAACCTGAGTCCCCTGCATTGGCAGGTGGATTTTTAACCACTGCGCCACCAGGGAGGTCCCCTGTTGGCCTTTTGAAGCCTGTTGTTCATTAGATTTTAGTAATCCTGGTCTCTGCTACAGTCTCCTTTCTCCCAAAGAGACCTGTGGCTTTGTTTTTATTTGTGGGTGGAGCTGGGAGGTGCGCAGGCTGTTTCCAGCCTGTGGGGAGGGGGGCGGGGGGCGGGGTCTTTCCTTTCCCCTGTGGAGGGTGAAACATCTAGGGGCTAAAGGAGGAGAGGAATTCCCAGAGTTTCCAAAACCAACTGGTGGGTTGAGATTTGTTGACCAGAGAAGTGATTGCAGGTTTAATATTTAAATTTTAAGTATCAAAAGGGGTGTTTTTAAATTTCTGTAAACTTTTCCTGCTCAAACTTATCATAGCAAACCCCCTATGAGAACCAGGGTGATCTTCCAAATCCCATACTGTTTATTTTCTAAGGCCTCACGTTACCATTTTTGATGTCCTCCTTTGACTTTCTACCATTCCGAGCCCCAGATTCCCATCAGAAGTTAAGTGGTAACTGGTGTTGGTTAGAAATAAGGGATGCCCCACTCTCAGTTTTCCTTTGCCGTTTGTCTGTGTGTTCTGTGGAACAATGTGTGCTCGAGCAAGTTCACATTTAAAGACATATTACACTTCAGTCTGCACTGCATGTGGCATTTGTCTTATTGTTGGAAGGTACAGTGAAGGTCTTGGCTGCCTTGCTAACACTTTTCCTTCTCCTTGTTTTCAAAGCATCAACAGCAGGTGGCCCAGGCCGTCGAACGTGCCAAACAGGTGACCATGGCAGAGCTGAATGCCATCATCGGGGTACGTGGCCTACCAGGTCTACCTCCTACAGTGTGTATAACCAGCTTTCATTTCTTCTTAATTTGTTGGCTTAATATATATCTATCTATATATAATGTTGTGTTGCTTAATCTTAACCCATTTGATAAACCGGGGGGCAGGGGGTGGCAGTGTCAGGTATGCTGAGGTGTGTAGGGGAAGAAAGATTAGCATAAGGGAGATGATAGAAACAGTTTTAGGGGGGGAAGAAAAAATAAATCTTCTTTTCAATGGAAAAATAAGTGTAGTTTATCCTGCTCCCTTAGGTTAAAGCTTTGGCAAGGGTTTTAAATACGTACTTTCCTTACTTCTGTTGTATAAACTTTGGATCCCAGTGAGGTCAAGACGTAGCTCAGCATTATTTCATTTCGTTGTCTTTTGCTTTTTTGCCTTTGGCTTTCCCAGGGTATTAGAACCTATGCATAACTGTTTTGCTTTTCTCGTGCCTCTTTCATGAATTTTTAAGTGGCACCCCAATGAAAAGAAAGCTCTCTTGCCACTGAAGAAGTGATGATTGTCTGCCCTACTGCCCTCTAGCCTTTCACCAGGTTTCTGCTCTCCTGGGTTGAGTTCAGTTAGCATTCCTTGCTGGCAACTGGTTGTCAATCACAAGTCATTTGCTCTGCATTAATGAGCCTGGTGAACTGTTGGGTCCATCCCCCGCATGAGTTCATCCCCCCGCCCCCTCACTGCAGGATCCAGGACGGTTCTCATGTTTTCTGCCCTTCCAGACTAAGCGAAAGAAGTAGCTGAAATAAGGGACCATCCTTGCTGATTTTATTCATATGTGAGTGCCTTGAGCGGATTCAAATCACTCATTTATCAATTTATGTTAATTGCTTGTGAGAAGATGCCCTGCTGGTCTTTATAGTTCCCTCAGACACTTTGTAATGATAATTAGACATGCTGCTGTACGGATTAAGAGTGCCATAGTGCAGTGACGGCCACAGACAATGGAACCAGTTAATCCATCAGGGTTTAAAATTACATCCCAACTGGAGATGGAGAAAAAACATAAGAGCCAAGGAGGATTAAAGAATGAGCCTCAGCTTGAAAACTCTCCTTTCATCAGTTTCTCAATTGCAGATCTGCAGTCGGGTTGCCTGTGGTAAGCTATTGGCAGTCAATTAGGTGAAATAAACTGGGAGGGTGACCTTCATTTCCTTTTAATAGCTTTTTCCTCCCTGAAATGGGGAGCTTCAGTGGATTTTCAGCTTAAATTTTATTCAAGCTGCTTTATTACACTTGACAGCTTAGCTCTGCATAAACAATTCTCCCCTCCTCCTCTTCCCCACAGGTCTGGGCTCTGCATCTCTCCCCCTTAGTGTCACATTTTTGACTGTTACTTAGTGGGCTCTCTAATCACATTCAACAAAAAACACAATTACATCTGCATTTGTCTGCTGCCTTCTGTACCCTTTTCTTGTGTAATGAATTGCTTTATTTCAGAGATCAAATCAAATATTCACTGGTACTTTTGCATGTACCGTGTTTGATTAGCAAAGACTAATAGCAAGTTGTACTTGTAGCTAGAGCACAGAATTTTTTAGCCCAGATGAATGAGGATGCAAAAGCCTGTTTTGATTAAAGGAAAACATATGCAAATCAGTTCTCAAGTACCCAGTTACACTTTGTGGAACATGTTTGTTTTCTGGTAGGCTCTAAATTTTTACGTATCACTTCTCAATGGTAAAACTTTGTACTCTTATTCTCAAAGGCACTGCCCGATCCTATCCATTAGAAAGGAGGAAATTGTGTTAACCAGATGTTTATAGGTAATACTCATTTTGAGTTGAATCAGAAAATAAAAATAGCAGGTTGTTTTGGAAGGGCAGATGAATCGCTAATTTTATGAATGGCTTTAGTCCAGGAAACATGTTGAGATTATAAAGGCAGATTGGCTCCGATAGCTAGCAACAATAACCCAAATCAGTGAATGGGGCCCAGCACAAGACTTAACGCCAGTTGCAGGTCTTCAGCATACTGGCATGTGCGGCTTTTATAATTGTAATTTTTGGATCAGTATATTAATTTATGTCAGCAGGCTCTTTTAAAGTTTGTAGTGATCAATAATTATCCCGCACCATAAGTTTCATGCTGTGGCATATGCCTGATTTTTGCTTGAAAGGAATTGTGCGCGTCCTGGAAAATCGAAGTAGCATAAAATTGGGTTGACAATTCAGCAGACCTTTGCACCCCTTCATTGAACATGCAGTGTGTCAGCCTGTCTCCCCAGAGGGGAGGAGGCTCTGGGAGGCTGTCTGTTCCTACAAGCAGCAGCTGCGCGCAGGGTAAATGCAGCCCGGTTTGATAGCAGCTGTCAGTATTGTTCAGGGACCGACTTAGGGTAAAGAACACTGGGAGAGGCCATGCTCTTCGTCTGCATCGACTTTCAAGCTAAGAAAAGAAATAGTAATTTAACGGTTTAGACATCTATTACAAGTGTGAAAGATCATGAAAGAGTACCCTTTAAAATGCAAATGAGCTGAAACATTCTCATTCCCTTTAAGGTACAATCAAGGAGCTTACTGCTTGCTTGACAGGGCTACAGATATTTCTCTTTAGCAAACCTGGAAAAAGTTAAATCTTCTCAAGGACACCAGGCTTCTAGGTAAGCTCAGCTGTGTCCTGGGACCGTGGCTGCTCTTTTAGGAGGAAGAGAGAGGTTGTAGTTTTTTCCGTTTTTGTAAAGTGAATGAATGGTGCCCGTTTCTCACCAGCATAGAAAACTTAGTTCTCATATCTGACGGAAAATACTGAATTTTAAATCTTTTTCACCACAGCACCTGCCTTCAACTTACATAGATTCCTGGTATTTAAGAAAGATAAGCTTCTTAGATATTTGATACTTGGAGAAACTATTGAGATATTTTTTGTTATACTTTTTTTAACAGCTTGACTGATGGCACATTTGGTAATTGGCAGACTAGTAACTGCAACCTTACTTTTTGAATTTTGCTTTTTATAAGCTCTTTTGTTATTAAACATGTTATGTCCTTGTAACAATAAAAATGCAGAGATCTTAATAGATACAGGGTTGGTTTGGTTTGGCACAAACTCCCTTGTACTTGAGAAAACAAGTTCATTGTGGGAAGGAAACTTATTTATTTGAACCTTGGTTGTTTTTTTTTTTTTTTCCCCAACCATCAGGATAGTCTCCACAATTTAATCAGCGTTCCGCAAAGATTTTTTTTTTTTAGTTTGGAATGCTATTAAAAATGCTCAGAACGAAGTAGGTTATTGACTGACGTAACATTTTATTTGTGGGATAGCTAATGGCTACCTGAAGGAAAGGAAAATTGACGGACGGGCTCTTCAGATCACTCCCCATTGTAGTATTTGGGGAGTTGGGAACTAAGAGCTCTCTTCTACCTGCTCTGATACTACATAATTGATTTTAAGTTGAGATTGGGATTCCAAATAATTAGTGTTATCTTTTAATTGGGTTTATATCACATATAATTGGGTTTATATCCCATATAATTAATATAAATCATATAAATATAGATATGGATATATACATACCTGTACACACACAGATTTTTAAACAATTGATGTGTAATTCACAGGTGAGATGCACAGCTCCTGAGGGTACAGATTGATCACTGGCACATGCACACACCCTGTAGCCCACATTCCTCTCTGGGTGCAGATTGTTCCCGCCTCCCCAGGAAGTCCCTTGTGCTTCTTCTCAGCCAAGTTTTCCCACCCCACTAAGGAAACATGGTTGCTTTTTGATTAAAAAGTAGAAGAGTAAAAGAATAATTAGCAGAGTGTGATTTTCTTTATTAAAACAGTTACATAGTTGTATATCTATTTCTAACCAAGTACCTACTGCCTAACTTCTCAGTGTTTTATGCTCATCTTTCTAAGACCGTTTGTATTGTGTTAACCTAGACAAAGCCTGGGCCTAGGATGAGATGCACTTGGTTGGGACACTTTGCACTGCCACTTTTGATTTTTAAAAAATATTTGTTTATTTATTTTATTTTTGGCTGCATTGGGTCTTAGTTGTGGCACATGGGATCTTTCGTTGCGGGGCGCGGGCTTCTCTCTACTTGTGGCACGCGGGCTGTCTAGTTGTGGCCTGCGTGCTCAGTAGTTGTGGCACATGGGCTTAGTTGCCCCGCGGCATGTGGGATCTTAGTTCCCAGACCAGGGATTGAACCTGTGTCCCCTGCATTGGAAGGTGGCTTCTTAACCACTGGACCACCAGGGAAGTCCTCGCACTGCCACTTTTTAGCTCTGTGACCTTGTACAGCCAGTTAACCTCTATCAGCGTCCTTCTACAGGATAATGGATAATACCATTTACCTTGCATGGCTTTTGTGGGGGTAAGACCTTGGCTGGCAGCCTTCAACGAGCATGTGGTGCTGACACCCTGAACTGAGGTTTTGTCTGCCTGGTTTCTCTCAGCACCTGTAGCAGATCTCTGGGTCCAGTTGGTCAAGCTCCTGTGAAGGGGCGATTGCTCCTAGCAGCAGGTCACCTCCTCCGTTGTCTTTTCTGGTGGTTACACGGATGTTGGTGTTTGAGATTAGACCCAGCCAGATGCTCTGCTCCTGCCATTAAGTTGTCGTGCTTGAATGATTTTTAATAAGGACTCAGAAGTGCAAAAGCACTGCCATTTAACTTTTGACAAACAAACTTATTAAAGTTCAGAACCAGGGGGGAAAGTTAAGTTAGGGGAACAGATGGAGAGGTTTGAGAAGCAAAAATATGAGGACAAGGCATCATTGGCTTCCTTACTCAACATAAAGAGGAAAGGGCACCAGGCGTTTTGCTGGCCCTGAGAGGTGGTGGGGATCCTTGTGATAGAATTGGAAGGAGAGAAGAGTTAGAAGACATGGACAGATGAACAGTTCCCCTACCACAAAATGCCAGATTTCTGGTAGCTGCCTTGATGCTGACTGTTGGATATAAGAAAATTTAAACAATTTCCCATAGCAGTGCTATGAACGTCAGGAACTCAGGGAAATTTGGGGTTAATGTAAGCAGCGTTGTTTGTCCTTTCTCATTTATTTGGATGTGATCTGACTTACCTTCCATGAGTATAACTTCTGTCAAGGCTTTATGGGGCTCAGGTTTGGGGCTCCAGTTATTGGTCATGTGTGTATACTCCTGTTCCATAGGCAAATTTATAATTCTCTATACTTTAAAACAACTTAGTATGAAACAAAAGAAGTCTAGGGTGGTTTCTGGTGTCTGACTATGTGTATTTGTGTAGGTGATGGCTGTGAATACAAACTCCTGATGTGTCTGCAGAAGGAGGCTTTCTGTCCTTGAGAGATTGAGTTGTAGACCTAAAGGACTCCCTATTGTTGCAGGAGATGATTGGTTTAAGGATTAGCAGAAATGTTAGATTATTTTTTTCCTCCGGCTGTAGCTGTCAGACATCTATAGGATTGTAGTGTGGGAAGTTTAAGAGGACGAGGTTAGCCTCTTATTCTTATGAGTATGCAATTAATCCCTGGAAAACCCATCAATAACCCAGCTGTAAGTTTCTTTATAAAACAAATTCACCCTGAGAGAATAATGTATAGCCTGCTACCAAAGGGAGTAAATAAAATGATGACAACAAACATGGATCTTCCAGCTCTACCAGCTTCTATTTAGTGACATACCTGCCAGTTAAATTCCACCAGTCTAGCCCTTTTATTAATTTTCCAAAGAGATGGCGCAATATCGCAGAGAAGTCTTTTATGCATCCTACCTCTCCTTTAGGTCGAGCTAGTTTTTTTGTTGGTTTTTTGTTTTGTTTTGGTTTTTTACTGAGGGTACAACTAGGTATCTCTGACAAATGCAGACCTTGGCTTCAGTGTCTGGGTTCTAGTGAATTAGGCAGTGTGCTTTTTATTTATTAGGAAACTTACTGAATGAAGCATTGTCTGCTTGTTCATTTCCCCATATATTTTCATATGATTTTTATTTGAATTTCTTAGAAGAAGGCATTATAACATTTTCCCTCTTTTCAGAGGAAGAAGAAAAATCTTCAGAATAGGAAGTTGAGCATCTCATTTTAGAAATTAGATCTATGCAGTTTTTTTTAATTGATAGATGACTTAACGTACCATATCATTCACCCTTTTAAATGCACACAGCTCAGTGGTTTTTAGTATATTCACAGACTTGTACAGCCATCACTGCTATCTAATTCTTGAACATTTTCATCACTCCAAAAATAAACCCATATTCATTAGTAGTCAGGCCCCATGCCCCCTCCCCTCAACCCCCTGGCAACCACTAATCTTTCTATCTCTGTGGATTTGCCTGTTCTGAACATTTCATATAAATGGAATCATATGATATGTGGCCTTTTGTGTCTGGCTTATTTCACTTGCATAATGTTTTCAAGGCCTATAGATGTTGTAGCAAGTATTTCAGTCCTTTTTATTGATGAATGATACTCCATTGCATCAATATGCTGCATTTGTTTATCCAATCAGTTGCTGGTCATTTAGGTTGTTTCCACCTCTTGACTGTTATGAATAATGCTGCTGTGAACATTTTTGTACAAATTTTTGTGTGGACATGTTTTCTTTTATCTGGTGTTTATATCTGGGAATGGAACTCTGGGTCATATGGTAGCTCCATTTAGCTTAAACAACCAAGTGGCTGTACCATTTTACATTCTCCCTAGCAGTGGATGAGAATTCCAGTTTCTCTGCTTCTTCTCCAGCACTTGTTATTGTCCACTGTTTTGATTCTAGCCCTCCTAGTGGGTGTGACATGCTGTCTCATTTGTGGTTTTGATTTGCATTTTTCTGATGGCTGATGATGCTGAGCATCTTTTCATCGACACCTTATATGGTTTTAGAAGTGGATCTACCTAAGTAAACATGGCTTTTAAAAAACTTATTCTAGCTTAGGTCTTTTAAGTCACGACGGAAACAGACACCCAGGGCAGGTAGGATGAATAAGTCAGGGGGGTGATGCAGAATGAGTTGGCCTGTGTGGATTAGCTGAAATGCAGAAACAGTAAAGACGAGTTTAGATCCTTTTCAGAATTTTAGGTCTTCATCCTGGTGCCTGCCTACGTACAGGCCATCAGTGTTGCTTCTGCATCTCATTTTCTGTGTGCTCCTGCATCGAGATGGAGCCTCTCAGTGGATTTATGTATTTATTTTATTGTCTTCAAGTGGCTTGCGAATTCTTGGCCCCAGCAAGCAGTTTCTGCCTGTTTATCACCCTTGCCCCCTTCACGCGGGAGGCCATCCACATAATGGGAGGTTTTCAGATAACTCCGGTGGTAGTAGTGTCCTTGATGTTTCCTGCCATATAGCTCTTCCCCACTTTTCCCACTTGTTTATCATAGCATGCCAATTTTCTTTTTCTGTACTCTCCCAAGATAAGAACTGAGTGTTTTAAAGAACAGAGAAATAGCAGAAAATCAAGGAAGAATGACTGGGAGAGAACTGTCAATAAATGCTACTTTTCACTTTTTCTCCCCCCTTTAAAAGTGTTTAAATACCAAGTGCTATAAATGCCACTTACTGTCACGCTTTTAGCATTAAAGATGCTATTTTGGGGCATGGTTTTAGTTCTGGTTGGGTTCAGTTTGTGATCTGTGTGACATAGTTTTCCCAAAGGTTATAAAGTGGGTTAAATTTCAGAAATTTCAGCGGCTGGTGATAAGGAACTTATTAGCATCTAGTGGGGATGAGAGGGACGTTGGCCTTCATTTTTATTTTGGTGTCCTTTCCACTTGTATAGGCAGCTCTGTGGTGATAAACCCTGTGCTACACCTGTTTTATTTTTTTATTATTATTTTTTTTTTTGTGGTATGTGGGCCTCCCTCTGTTGTGGCCTCTCCCTTTGCGGAGCACAGGCTCCGAACGCGCAGGCTCAGCGGCCATGGCTCACGGGCCCAGCCGCTCCGCGGCATGTGGGATCCTCCCAGACCGGGGCGCGAACCCGGTTCCCCTGCATCGGCAGACGGACGCGCAACCACTGCGCCACCAGGGAAGCCCCGCTACACCTGTTTTAGAAGCAAAAATGTAGAAACCACTGCACAACTATATTAAGGCTCTGAATGTAAACAGCAAAGTCAGTTTCATATAGCAACATAATTGACCCAGTCTGCACTGGGTAAAATGTGAATTAAAATTCTAAATGTGTGGCTGTTGTTTGACATGGATGAGGTTATTTTATTCCTTGCGGGTTTTCAGTATCATTAACTCAGTGTTTGGTGTTTGTTTTACTTGTCTCATTCCCAGCCTATTCAAATTGTTTGGGTTAAGAACAAGTACATTTATATCCTTATGCCCCAAACTAAACCTTTCCCTAATCACCTTTGAGGCACCAGAACAGTATGTAAAAGTTTCCATTGTAGCTCTTTTCCCAAATTGTTTTGTAAAATGTGAAGTTTCTGTTTGTTTGTTTTGCTTTTAATTGTTAGTGGAGTCAGCACTACGAAGCAGAGGCTCATTTTTTTGAGCTGTGACAAGGTACTCGATGGGGAAGGGACAGTGAAAAGTGAATATTTTAGAGTACTTCTGGTTTTTAAGCAACAATTTGGCAAGTCCTTTGGCATATAAGAACATGGGTTCTGATGTAATGGGACAGAATTCCAGCTTAGATTGAGACCAGAATTTCTTACCCTCAGCACTGTTGACATTTTGGGCTCCTGAATTCTCTGTGCTGGGGGCTGTCCAGTGCATTGTAGGACGTTTAACAGCATCCCCAGCCTCTACCCACTAGATGCCAGCAACACTTCTACTCATCTTTCCCTCCCAGTTGTGACAACCACAAATGTCTCTAGATGTTGCCAAATGTCCCTGGGGTGGGGAAAGTGGTGTTGAAATTGTTTAAGAGCTACCAGTCTAGATTGATACACATTATCCCAAACCACCATTGTTCATCAGAAATGCCTTTTCTGATAGCTTTATAAACTGTGTTGCTCATGTGTTCTGTGGTGTATAAATCTGTAAGCATTAACTTAAAGAAAATGTTTACTAATTAGTGCAAGCTAATGAATGGGTAGAAGGTTGAATTTTCCCAGCCAGCCTTGCCGTCACGTTGAGAAACATTTTACAGTTTCCCCGATGATTTGGGTAGGTTTGCGTCTATGGAGGACTGATTCATGTAAATTCCCCTAATTGGCAGAGCCATTGGGTTTTTTGATGTGTTTGCTGGCTATATAGCAATGTCAGGATCTCTTTTCTTGTAGCATATATTTTTAAGTAACATTCATGTTTCTTCCTTTTGGTGAAGGTGATGAGTACTAGTCTATCCCAGGTAAGCTGTGTTGAGAAAAAAATGTTCTTTAGGACACATGGGGCAAGTGGGCTGCCCTTTTGGAGTCAGTTGTTTCAGTCTCCTGGATGTGGGCCCTCTATTCATTTCAATAAATTTTTTATCTTAGAAATAACACTTATTACTTATTAAGCATCTTCTTCTGAGAGAAGCCAGAACTGTCTCTGTTTCAGCTTGATTCTTCTTTATCAGCTTCCTTGGAAGAGAGCTAGAGCAAAAGATACTTTCCTTTTTCAGATGTAGGGTATTGGAAAGTGGGGACTGGAGAGATGGCACTCGTGAGTCATAAATCTAAGAACAAATTCCCATCTGTCACTGCTGATGAGGCTGCCTCGTGAAGATGGTTTTATTTCCGGGTAAATGCCCAATAGTGAATGTGGATTGTCTCTGGGTGTGCAGTATTGCATACCCTCAAGAGTATCTCCTTAACCTGGGAAGGGAGAAACGTGAGGTCCTTGGTGGAGAAAGAGATTGCCCTCTTCCTTCCCCTTGCTTGGGAACACTAGGTCTGCAACTGATTCCTTATGAACAGGACTGGGCTGCTGGGGTCACAGGAGAAATGCTGTTCTAGGGAATAAAAGCTTTGCAATCATTGTTCTAGCTATGAGCCCCACGGCAAGCCACTCTTTCATCTGTGAAATGGGAGCCATTATGCCCGCCCACCTTTCCTCCTCCTGGTGTATTCCGAGCTGAGACCAGATAAGGAAGCTGGAAATATTATCTAGGAGCACTGCATGGTAGGATAAAGAAGTAAAATGTGAGGCAGCAGTATCCACGTTTCTTGGGTCTACAGCATCTTCAATAGCTGTGACTCATCCTGTCCTTACCTACTTAGTACTCCTTTCATTTTGTGATAGGATTTATGCTTTTTTAAAAAAAAAGGAGGAAGAAGGAGCTTTCAAGATCGCCAAGCTAAGGATGGAAGAACCTAATTGCCCCTAATAATGGGCAGTGAGCTATCTCTTCAAGGGGCCTGGAAAGCTAGAGCAGGCTAGAGGTGGGACTTACCCATGGCCAGTTAGGCTGTTGGATAGCCCTGTTGAGAGCTATTTGCCTGAAGGTTGAGTTTAACTTTGCAGGTCTGTTTCACAGCTGTGGCAAAGCCCCTTTATTTTATAAGCTTAGTCTTTCTTTTCAATAGTACATCAGAGAATGCTTTCCAGTTCATCTTTCCAAAAACCAACTTGGGCTTGGCAGAAAATCTGCTTCCTTCTAGCGTATCCAAATATCACCTGAGACTGCCTTTGCTCTAACGTAAAATCACACGTCTGGAGTTGTTTTCTGGTGTCTCCATTTGGGGGGGAATTTTAGAGGGGGACTGGGGGTGGGGTGCAGGGAAGGGTGATAGGGTTGGTATCCTCCACCCTATAGTTAAATTCCTTCCCCTCTGCTTAGCCTCTCTCATCTTCTTTAATCAGTGCCGTGCTTAATTACCCCACTGCACCCGCTTGTGTATGCATCACTGCCTTTCCCCGCAAGAAGCCGGACATTGCTTTTACTCTGAGTAATGATAGTAATCGCTGGTAGGGCAGACCTGTTCCTCATCTTTCTCCGAGCGCATTTCTTATGGCAGGTGTCTAGTTGCCAATTAAGTGCTAATGAGCATGCCTAGTGGACCGTGCTGCTGCTGCCAGCTCCTTCAGTTTTATGTCCTGCTATTGCCAAGCTCTTAAAAGGTGACGGAGCAAGAGTTAGTGTCTTTGGGATGACAGGAAGGTGATTTTATGCATAAAGAAGTCGTTATTATGATCTCAAATGGTGAATGAGTAGTTTATAAATACTCTCCAAGAATACTCTTAATGCTGCCTGCTCTGACCTTGCCCCTTTTCCAGTTTCCCTCGCATTAGAACTGTGCTCTCTTTGGAAGGAGTGGAGGTTTAAAGAGAAGGTTGGCACCTAAAGATTTTTTAAAAGGTACTAGGAGTGGTTGAAAGTTTACTGTAAAATGACTGTAGATAACGATTTCTGCCTTTTAGATGCTGCTTTCTCTTGCTCCTGGGTGCTGGAAGCATGTTTAGGATACAGTCAAAGATCAGTGGTCAGGGTGGGCATTGCTGAAGATCTGGTGTGAAGATCTAATATATTCAGTACATGCAAGGGTGTAATAAATAAAACGAGTAATTGAGTCCCAGGGAAGTGAGCACAAATCAGAATCTTAAGAATTTCCTAACATTACACCTTAGAAATTGAGCTTTAATCGTTTTTACTCTCATCAAAAACGAGTTTTATGTTGAACAGCTGAAATGTGGCCAGATTTATGGTGCAAGGGCCATTGCTTGGACACTTTCATTTCCTGCAACATATCTTAAATATAATATATGAGAGCAATGATAGCCTAATGTGAACAGGTTTCTAACTTCTGGAATGGGTTAAGTGATAGAGGCAGAGGCATTTGGGAATGAGGACTTGGTCATCCTGGTTGGAGTCCCACACAGCTGGTGGGAGTGCTTTCCTCAGCAAGGTTCTTGGCCTGAGTCTTGGCGTTTTCCTCTGTGATATGGGAGGGGGGTGGGTTTGGGGCATGGGGCTCAGGAGAAAGAAAGGGGTAAACAAAGTTTTTTTCTCTAAGGTTCCTTCCATTTGTCACATGCGTGGCTCCCTGAGGGCTCCCTCTGTATGTGGTGGTACCGTGACCAGAGCACAGCCATAAGGGTCCTTCCTATGTTGACTTCACTTCCCTGCCAGCTGGTGGGAGAAACTCAATGCCTTGAGCCCCATCTGTGAAATGGGAATATCAATACTTCCTCCATTCTGTGAGGGCTTGATGAGCTGAGGGCACACAAGTACATAAGAGATGCTAGTTCTTCCTGCTTTCTAAGTTCTGTTAACTAAAGATAATGTTTGGTTTTGTCTCATCCTAACATTGTGGTAAGTTAACGCAAGAATGCTGGGGTGCAATGGAGTCACCTAGTAACTGGTGACTAGTTGAGAATATAGTTACTGTATTATAGGATGCATATCTGCACCTCCCCTATTTTAACCTTTCTGAAGTCAGAATGAGTCTGAAATCTGTGGCATCTTAGATTCAGTGATGCACTGGATTTCATCCTTGGAGGCGCTTAGAGATGGAACTAACCACCGTGTGAGGGCTTACTAACTTATCCAAGTTTGCTAATAATCAATAGCTATACTTTCAGGGGGTGAGTTAGGCCAGAAAGTGGCAGTGTCAATCTGAGGATTATGTTTTGGGAAGATTATATGATATCAGGTAACTGAGCAGATGAAAGCTTTTGATGGGCTGAAAGTGCTAACCACATTTTTTTCTCTCTTTCCTCCCTGTCTCTCTCCTTGCTCCCTTCCTGTGTGTGTGTGTCTGTGTGTGTCTGTGTGTGTCTGTGTGTCTGTGTGTGTCGAACCTCCTGTTCTGTCTCCTCCATCCTCTCCTGTCACGTCTGCTCTCTCCCTGGTTGCCACCACCACTGCCACCACCTCCCTCTCTCTCCCTCCTCCTCTTCCTCTCTCACCACCACCACCAACAGCAGCAGCAGTTGCAAGCTCAGCATCTTTCTCACGGCCATGGACCTCCAGTGCCCCTCACCCCTCACCCTTCGGGACTTCAGCCTCCTGGAATCCCGCCCCTCGGCGGCAGTGCCGGCCTCCTGGCGCTGTCTAGTGCTCTGAGTGGCCAGTCTCACTTGGCAATTAAAGATGACAAGAAGCACCACGATGCAGAGCACCACAGAGGTGAGAGGCCGGGCAAGCCAGATTAGGACCTTGCCCTAACACTCTTACAGTGCTGCAAAGTTTGTGCACCGCTAAAGAAAGCCCCAACCCATTCAGAGAGCAAACAATGAGCTAAGAGGAACTGTATGTCGCACAGCTTGGCCACTGAAACACAGTTCACCCTGGAGGTTTTCAGGGTTTAACATGGGCATCTGTAGATTTCTCCATCTCTTTAGATGGCAGGCATCTTGACATCTTGGCAACTGCCTCATTAATGCCAGTGGCCTGTACCATATTACGGAAAACTGTTAACTGCTTAATTGGGTAATTTTCAAAGAAAGTAATGTTGTTAAATGGGGCGAAATAAGAAGTTAAATTTGAAAGTGAATGTGTTCAAATGAAAGGTTTGATAATTGCATCTGTTACTACTTAGTTTCATAGGCTTTAATTCTAGTATGCATTAAATATTGGGCAAAATTGCACTTGACTAATTTTTGAAAAAAAAGTAATTTATTCTGTCAAGAAATTTTTAAAAAATAGGCTTTTGTGTATGGTTAAACTGTAAATCTTATGTTTACAAAATACTGTAATTTTCAGGAAATCACTGTATTAGGAATGTGCAATGACTTATATAAATAAAAGCCATTTTAAAACTGTTTGGGGCTTGTGTTCTAATTATTCCCCCCTTTTTTTTATTTCTGTTCTTGCCTCTGTGTCTGAACGGGCATGTCTGTGCGTTTCTTGGTAACCTCGGGAGCAGACAGAGAACCGGGCACAGTAAGTACCCTGACGCCTGCTGCACATAAACGCGTTCTCCCCACCCTGCAGTGCACCCTCAGCCGCCTTTCTTTAAACACAGGCACAGACACGTATATTCTACTCTCTCTCAGCGACCTGTGGTTTTTCTTTTCCTTTCTTTTTTAAAAAAATATGACTGTTTCCCCCCCACCCTTTGTCTTTTATATAAAACTTCCATCAGATGAGAGGGAGGCAAAGCTGTTTGCTATGATTACTCACTTGAAAATCCACTGTGATCCCTATGTGCCCCAGACCCATTTAAAAAATATGTTTATCATTGCCACTTTGAGTCCAGGTTTACCTGTAGTTTAAGAGAGTATTCATTTTTATCTTGTCAGTTCTACAGGCAAGAGGTCACAATCCATATGTGAAATTAGTTAGTATTGTGTTATTTCTACCTAAACCATTCATTATCCTCTGCAAATGCATCTTAGTTACTAGGTTTCCATATCTAGTTTTCTTTTCATAATTGTCCTTGGAGTGTGAACTTGAACTTAACTTTATTTTAGTCCAAAGAACTGAGTGTCTGAATAAGCTCTCAAAAAACCAAGGAAATTCAGTGCATGGGGCTCTGTGCTTATTGAGTTCATTTTTTTTCACCAGCCTAAATCTTACCCATTTTACATAAAGCACGTTTGATCTGTACACATATCTGCCAGTTACTTGTGGGGAGGCCTGTCTCTGAAATGCGTCTCTTACAGGTTGTGGAACAAACAGAATGAGAAATTGGCCCCTTTTCAGCTCAGATAACCTCCAGTTTTTGCCCCCTTCCTTCTTTCTTAACATGGCAGTATTTTGATCATCTTCAATCTAAATATTGTTAAAAAATGGGATACTGAACTTTTAAATCACTCTGATACTTTCTTATGGGTTTGGGGGGGACGATATGTAAACTTTTTCAGTTTGAAAAGTTTAAGCATTCCTCCACACACACCTTCTATGTAGAACAGTAGCTATTTTTAAAATTCTCTTTGGGACAGAGCTTTGTTTACTTCATGTGTCAGGATGTATTGGGGGAATGGATAATGGTGAAAGGATGAGGTAGGTAGTTTTGAAATTCTTGTCCTGTAAGTTTTCTTTGGAAAATGTTGGGAGGAGAAAAGAGGGGAGAAAAAAAATTAGATCTAGGGAATAAAATTACCTACTCCGAAAGTATGGACCTAAGTAAACTGATTTATGGAGGTGACCTTTCTATTTTGCTGTTTCAGTGTCTCTGTAGATTGTCATCTTTTCTGCCATGTTTCATTCAATAGAGTATCAAATTAAAAACCCTAATCCTGGGCCAGAGAATAGAGATGGCAGAAGATGATGTTGGGAATGCCCACGTGTATTAGTCTGCTGCATGTTTTAATCTATTGAATTTATTCTAGGTTTGAAACTTTATTTTTATTTCAACTTTATGTTATCAGTACTACTGTTCCACCTTAAGTCACGGTATATTTATTGAATGCTTACTATATGTAAGGTAATATAGGAAACATATCTGTAGTGAGGGATGTGTAGGGTTATGTAGGTACATGTATCACAAGCCCTTTCTCAAAGAACCAAGGAAAAGCAACAAAAATACTAGAAGATACAAGTCTGCAGAAAGTTTTAGCAAGAGTTCTAGACAGTTGTGGAAGGGATACCGTGGTGTATGCCTCTCTGAAATGCCAGTGGCAGGAAAGAGTAGAATTTGCACACTTAAGCTCGTAGAGGCATTTTTCCATAACTCGGTGTGACACTGTTTCTTAGCATGTCTAATAATCTGTGTGTAATTTTGGCTGGAAGATGTAATCAAGAACTTGATTGGGGAAGTGAGGGTGAGGTGGACGAAGGTTAATGAGTTGTACCCTTAAAGAAGTACTAAATCGTTCTTGAATTTCAGGCAGCTGTGGATTGTTTTCAAGTCTAGTTAGTTTAGTTAGTAAGTCCGTGTTGAGTTAGCAATCTGAATTTTTAAGTCCAAATGTGGTAGATACATTGCATAAACCAATCTATAAAATAATATAAAATACATGGTTACTTAATGTGTTATTTGCATGTCTCCTTTTTCACACCAAATTTTTGTCAAGTCTTAATAATAATTTCAAAGAGTATTTCCAGAATAAGTATATATGCTGAGTTTCCTGTGTAATTATTATAGAAAACTCATGGTAATGATAATATAAAATGGAGAAACCACTAATTTTTAATCTGAAAATACAGTCTGTAGAGAGGAATTAAATTGTTCACTGTCCATATAAGTGGGATTTTGCTTCAGTTACATAAAATTAACTAGCTCTCTTCAAACTTTGTGTAAAATTAAATATGAGACTCAGTGGGTAATGAGATGATGTGTACTATTAGCTCCTAAAATATTATAGTACTTCTCTGTTTAATAAAGTGGTTTGAATTATGAAGTTGAATTTTACTTGGCAGATAAAGTCAATTCATTGCTCTGTACTGCTGTTTTGTTTGTTCACTCATTGAGGAACGGTTAAGAGCAGTGGCTGTAGGGCAGCGATTTTCAAACCTTATGGTCTCAGAATCTTTTACCCTTAAAGTAACTGATGACCCCAGAGAACTTTATGTGTGTCATATATTTTGAAAATTTTCTGGGTTAGAAATAAAACATTTTAAAATCACTTAAATAGATAAAGAGCTACTTGTGTTAACATAAATAACATTTCTAATGAAAAATAACTATTTTCCAAAATAAAAAATTGGAGCGGGAAGAGTGGTTTAGTTTTTTTTGCACATTTGCAAATGTCTTTATTGCCTGGCCTAGAAGAGGGCAGTTGAATTCTCCTCAGCTTCTGCATTCTCTTTGTTGCCATACATTGTTTTGGTTTAAGTATTGGAAGAAATCTGCCCACAGAGAGACACCCTCAGTGTCCTTGGACCAAACTCTGAGAACCTTTGCCATAAAGAAGACCAAGGAGTTCTAAAAAAATTCTAGGCTGGCATATAGTCTTTTTTTTTTTTTTTCCTGCTCTTCTTTCTATGTTGAACAAACATTTTTTATATCAAGTGCAAAAATCGGGGACTTATGTCAGGGGGAATGTGAGTGTGTGTGGATTGTTATCTGTGAGTCTAAAACTGGTTCATAGATAGTTCATGTTTATTTTTAGTGACAGATTATTCCATTTGCTGGTTTAAGGTTTTATGGTAGGAAAACAAATGAACCTTAATGTAACCTGTTTAATGTAAAACCCAGGAAATAAAAGTGCTAAGAACAGAGAGAAAATACGGACACTATTTTTAAGTTTCTCGTTTCTGAAAAGGATGAATGATAAAGCTAGTAACTTTTGAGAGGTGTATTTTGCTGTTTGGCTGTTTTCTAATTCTCAAACTTTTTTTTTTTTTTTTAAACATAAGCCTATTTACCAGAGTGCTACTACCGAGCAAAAAAATGACCTAACAAAAGTCTTTATTTCTTCAGAAGTAATAAAAACTTTAGATATCCCAATTAATTTAAAGATGAATTGCACTAAATTTTGGCTGAAGGGAATGTCCTTTAAATACATCTACTTGAAAGACCTGGAGTTAGAGAATTGACAAGGAGTTGTATGGCTTTTAAGAAAAATGATAGAATGGATGTTTAAATACTCATTCATTTAACATATTTATTGACCACTTACTATGTGCCAGGCACTGGCTGAGGCACTGCGTATACTTGCTGCCATTTTGCGGTGATATCTTTTAATGTCAAAGTCAAATTATGTGTTGAACGAAAAGCACTGAAATATCTAACTCATGTGATCGTTATTTGGAACATTTGGAAGAGGGAGGAGACTTGAGGGGGCTGTGTGGGAGAGACTCAAGACAGGGACGATCTGTAGACTTAAGGCGGGTTCCTAGTGGACTTCAGAAGGTCCTGGGACCCCTCTAAAATTGTATGCAGAGTGGGTCAGTGCTCTTACATAATGCTGAGGAGAGATCATAACATTCATTAAATTCTCCAGAGGGGTTCCTGGCCCAGAAATGTCTAAGCACTTTCATCTACTTCAGAGGTCAAAATGGTGCGTCACCATCATTTTCTCAATAAGACACCAAAGTAAGGAGGTTGGGTGTCTTTGGTCATATAGTTAATTAACAGAGGTGGAGATTTAGATCATGTCTTTCTGAGGGACCCTGTTGCCACTCCTGTAACATTTCTAAAATTATGTTCACATTTAGAACTTATTTAAAAGTAGTTATGACAGCCATCACTTTATTTAATGTAAGGGGGTATCTTTATCTTTTTCTTCTCTAGCTGTTGTACTTCACTAGTTTATTGGCAGAGGTAGGACCAGATCCTAGTTATGGACCACCCATCACTTCACTTTTTTCTAAGACGACACTCAGCAATATAGAGAGCAAGGAGGAAGTAAGGTGTGAGGCTTGCTTTGGGGAATACTTCACTCTTGGCCTGTTTCAGAAATTTTAATTTTTTGAATGTCACAGAGTCTCCCAGTGGCTCTTTAGGACTGCGGCACTGTGGGTGTTGGGGGAAAGGGGACAGTGATAGAAAGAACATGGGTGTTGGACAAAGGCAGACCCCAGTGGAGTTCTGGCTGCACAGGCAAGATTTCTCATCCTTCTATAAAGTGGTGATGGTGGCTGTCTGCAGGGTGAGGGTTTAGGGACCACAAATGGGAAGTCATCAGCCATACCGTAGCAAGCCTTTAGGAAAGTCCTCCCTGGCTCTCCCTGCAGGGTAGCCAGACAACAGTAAATGCGTCGTTAGTCACCGTCAACGTAGTTACTTGTGGTTTCCTTTTTAAAAAATGTGTGAGGCTGTTGTGGAATGAGGGCTCACATGACCGGTGGCTATTCCTAATGATTCTTAGTGTGTCAGCATCACAAAACCCATCCCAGCCTCTTAGGAACTTGATCAGTCTCATGATGCTCAAATTCATCAAAGGTAAACTGGGACCAGGAGGAGGTGTTTTCGCCTAAATGTTGTTGACCTGACTTCTGTCAAGGAATTTCCTGGAGGTAAAGGATAAAAGTGAAATGAATCACCTGAAATCTCAATATTAAGGCGCAGTGGAAGAAAACATTAAGTTTTCTGAAGCGGTTGCCTCAGTAGATTTTTCTTTTGGCAGAATTTAAAGCTCTGTGCTTAAAAAAATAGATCTTCTGGGAAAACCGGCATCACTGCCACGAGAAGGGTGACCCCCTGAAGGAAGGAAAGCACTGGCAGCTTCTTGCTTGTCAGGAGTGGCGTGTTCCTGTGCAGGTGAGGTGTCTGCTCGCTGTGGGGCTGGAGCTTGCCAGGCGGATGTCAGGACCTGTGCCTGACCAGAGAATGTTCAGGTCTTACCTCCTTGAGATCTCAGTGAGGATAGGGCATCTTTAAACAAACAGAAAGCAGGTAGAGTCTATTTTCTCCCTCCACAAACTTTTTTAGGCTTCATTTTGTGTTCCGTAATTAGAAACCTTAATGCCCACCCTTTGGAGCAGATTTTGTAAACTTTTATTTTCCTTTTGGCCTGATCATCATTTTCAGTATTCCCTCTAGAACACCGTAAGCAATAAACTTTGTGTCTCAGTCTTTCTGATGAGGAGAGATGGGTTAAGTGCCATCAGATATCCAGATACCACAGTCAAGTCCTGACCCAGTGCTTTCTAGTTTCAGGACCTTTTCTTGCAGTAGAAGCATCTCATCAGGGGCTGGAGAATGAAGAGCACTTTGAAAACATGCTTCTAGAAAAGGTTCGAAATACAAATTTGATGTTTGCTATGACCACGGTCCTGATTAGGGGAATGAAGGTGTTACGAGGTCATTTAAAGATTATTTTTAAATAGTTATATTTGTTATGAGCTCCAAAGTTTTTATTGGTTTTATTTTGTTTTACCTGGAGAAGGAGGGTGGAAGGGCAATCTGTGGATGTAGAGAGTGATGCCGACGGCATTTTGTGGTTTAGTACTTCTTCCAGCCCAGGTACTCACTGGGTGTGTATGTCTATGGCTCCGTTTTATTCTGAGCATCCTCCTGAGTCGCCCATCTGCGTCCGACAGTGCCAAGTTCTTAGATCGAGGTGCAAGAACACCCTGTTTTTTTGTTTTTTCACATATTTTGCCTTTAAACAATATGAAAAATAGACATGTACCCTTTAGGCCTGCTTCACAGCCAGCCTTCCAAGATGTGATTTCCACATGTCTCCACTTGCTTCCACTCTTCACTGTTGACAAGTGGGGATCCGTTAATCTTATAGGTTAAAAATGCATTTGTCAGGCTTCCCTGGTGGCGCGGTGGTTGGGAGTCCGCCTGCCAATGCAGGGGACACGGGTTCGTGCCCCGGTCCGGGAGGATCCCACGTGCCGCGGAGCGGCTGGGCCCGTGAGCCATGGCCGCTGAGCCTGCGCGTCCGGAGCCTGTGCTCCGCAGCAGGAGAGGCCACGGCGGTGAGAGGCCCGCATACCACCAAAAAAATAAAAAGCATTTGTCACACAGAATACGTGAATGACCAACTGGACTGCAGTGCGAAGTACCACACAGGGTGATGGCTTAATTGGTACCAGGTGGGGATGAGAAGGCGCACAGATGTGATGGGGTGCGTCCTTACCTAATTGTTTTAATGTTCACCGAGAAGTTAATTGTCAGTGTAGAGTGTGCTAGCAAATTAGGTTCCCACTGCCTTAGTGTAACTGAGGATAAATGAGGTGTCATGAGTTTCCAATCTGTACCTCTGACACAGACACTTTTCCTGTGAGGAGGACACTGTTCCCAAGGGGAATTAGCATGGCAGCTAAAGAAATCTATTTGAATAATGTGCATTATTTTCACATTAGGGAAACCTGTCTCACTTTTGCTGTTTCCATGAACGGGTTTTCCTTTCACATTTGCTGCTGGTGGCTTCAACGTTTAGACTTGGTTGGCAGAAGAATTGCTTTGAGGTCTCAGGATAGGTGAAGGATACATGAATACTCTTATAAAGGGTTTTGTCCACACTGACAATGTAAACATGCTTTCTTTTATATATTCTGGAGTTTACCTTCCAAGATACCTCTGTATACATGAACAACCATTCCTGTTAAATTGCCAAAGAAAAGTAAAATTTTTGGAACAAGACTTTAAAGACTATTTTTTATTCATATTAAAGCAGCTGAGTCTCTTTACCTTGGTCTTGAGGGGGTGGGTGTTCAGAGCATGAAATAGAAACATTATTGTCTAGAATGGTCAGAATAAAGGTGGTACAGAGTCCAACTCTTGACATTTTCTTCTGATTCGACTGAATGCTTTTTGAAGTTCTAAAGACTCTTCTACTTACATGGTAGCTTCTTATATGAAGGTATGGTTCAGTACTTGCGTGTTTGCATGTTTGTTTATTTATTTATTTATTTATTTATTTATTTTTTTGTGGTACTTGGGCCTCTCACTGTTGTGGCCTCTCCCGTTGCGGAGCACCTCAGCGGCCATGGCTCACGGGCCCAGCCGCTCCGCGGCATGTGGGATCTTCCTGGACCGGGGCACGAACCCGTGTCACCTGCATTGGCAGGCGGACTCTCAACCACTGCGCCACCAGGGAAGCCCTGCATGTTTATTTTTACTTTAAGAGAATACACTGTCCACTTCTACCCACTGGGTTCACATGCCACCAACTCTCTAGTTAACATGTGCCCACTCAGCAGGGAATGGTTCTGGTGTGTGTTTTTATAAAACATGGTTCACCTATATGGGAAATGGTGCTCTGGATCTGACCACTCAAGGAGTGCACACCAGTTGTAATATTGGAAGACCTCCTACTTTTTCTTTTCTCAGCAGCTTTTCTGCTCACTCTTGTACCTGTTCTTAACCATCACATCACTGTTAGTGCAGGAAGTGACCCTCAGGAAGCACAGGGTAACCACAGTGAACAATTCATCTGTTGTCAGTGCAGTTGCCCATTGAGGTTTTAGGTTCTCAGATATTTCACATTTTAGGAGGGATGGGTCCCTTCTTGTGGTTCATAACGTTTTCTCTGTTCTTACACCTCATCAAGCCATTTCATGTGTAGTCTCTATATATAAATGGAGAGAAAAGCATGCCGGTTGGCCTAACAGGTCTTTTAGACACTCTGTCTCTGGTACTGAACATTTCAGAGGGATCTTGTTTTCTTCAGAGACTTGTCTGGTCTGCCTCTCCCTTTATCGTTTTACTTGGCTCTATTCCCGTCAATGTGTGCAACTTGTTAGGTGCAAAAAATCATCATGGTTTTCAAATTTTAGCTTGTTTTGAAAACATAATGGGTTTTTAGATCTTGATATGCTCAGATTTGTAATATCCCCCGTGGACTGTATAAAACTTCTACTTTGAGTTCTTACAGAAGACATAAGGTAAATAAGATGATTTTGTTTGGTTCTTAAGAAAATTTTTTAAACAAAGGAAAACTTATATACAGTCTGGAAATCCCAGTTCTCAGAACATTTGTAGAAGTCTGCCCAATAATTACAGTGTTTGAAAAAGTCTGGCAGATGATTAAATTTTACCAGCTGCAAGGTGAAATAAAACATCAGGTTTCTTGGCTAGAATTAGAGTATATCAGTCAGTGTGGTAACACTAATTCTCATGTTGATTAAAAAACTCTGGCAAATAAAAATTTGAAAGGGGAATTTTACTTGATGAATGCTGTTTGGTCGATACATATCTTTCAAGATATGGACTCTGGGAAGAGAAGGCTGCAGCAGCAAATAGGTCTGTGGAACCACTGTTCTTGGTGGTTGATGTGGCAGGAAGCCAGTGCTGTGAGTACCTGGGCTGCGTTGTTGCTCTCTGCTGGGGTCTTTTTTAGTGTGCATCTTGGGTTGTAAATGGCAGGATTCATGAGTGGAAAGCCAGGAACTTGGGACTGTTTTCAGGTCATTTAAAAGTAGGCTGTAAAATGTTCTTTTTTTTTTTTTTTTTTTTTAATGTTCACAATTTTGTTATGGTGGGCATATAACCAAGTAAATCAAGGTGTGTCTGTGATTAGGAGGTGGGGGGAATCAGAGATAGCATGCAGTAGGCATTATTATGTCACATTAGAATATTCAGCTTAATAGGTTAAAGAGCCAATGTGACTTTTAAATGAGAAGTATTTGGGGGTCAAGTATTTGGGTACAGGTATTTGATGTATACAAACCGAGTTTAAAAATCACTTCTTCTGGGAGCACAGGCAAGTTGACTTAACGGATAGTGCTTCTTGACTTTAGGCAAATTGCCTCCCTCTCTGAACATCCTCTAGATAAATTGAGGAGGATGAAGAGGATGAATATGTGTTAAGGTTGCTTTGGCGTCTTGAGAAGTTTGGTCCTAATTATCTTCAGTGTTTAGAATGCATGACTTTTTCAGTAACTTAAAGCAAAGCAACCTCAGTTTTATTCTTTTTACAAACAGGCTCTTCTGAAATGTTGATTAAATATTAAATTTTAATGTTAAATGTGAGTCTGTCTTCTCCTCATTCAAATCTAAGAAATCAAGGTAAAACCCTAAATTTTGAAGGATCCAAAGGATATTCAGTCAGTACCCATTCTTAAAATATGTGTCAAGTGGCTCAGAACAACCATCAAAATGACTGTATTCCACTTCTGAGCCCTGAGGAATGTGACAGTACGTGAGAACAAAACGCGGCACGAGGGAAGAAGACTTAACGGTATTAGGAGACGTCCAGTACTACCCATGTAGTCACTTCTGGGTTTCTGGGGAGCAAGTGAGGTAACCATGAGGATTAGGGTCACGTAGGCAGTAGTTAAGCTAGACTGTTTTTCTTGCCAACAGCAAAGGAAGTCCATTAGGCTGGAACTATCTGCTTAAGTCAAGAGCAACAATGAAAGCAGTGTCAGGGCTGGAGGATGTCAGGGGCAATTACACACAGCAAGCAAGTTTCACGGGAACAAGGGTAAAAGAAGGTGGTTCGTCTTTGGTGGGACTGCAGCGTGAGCCAGGCACCCCCTGACTCTGGACTGTGGCTCTCCCAGGCCTCTGCAGCCCGTACTCTTTGCTACCTTGTTTTGAATCAGTTTTACAGCATCAAAGGTATGATGAGACATTTCGTTTTGTAACTTGTCTCAATCTTCCATCTGAATGGAGCCAATTTTCAGATAAGCAAGGGTGCTAATTACCAGCCCCATCTAAATTTAGAAGAACTTTCAGAGCTTTGCAAGTCGCATTCAGATTATAGGCCTCACTTAAGCTGTTCAAACGGGAATTTAACTTCTGATATGGAGACGCAGAAGCCTCAAAGCTTGACAGGCTTACAGGTCCAGCCAGAGAAATGTTATTTTTTCTAGCAGAAATTGCATTGTTCCTAATAGGCGTGTCGTTTACTTTTATGTTCACAGTACCGCTTGACATTCAAAAACTCAGATCATTAAAAAGCTGTCTTTGGATGGCTGAGTGGTTTGGATGCCCAGTGCTAATTACAGCGGGAGGGCTACACAGGGGACCCTGGGGAAGGAGACTAACTTTTAAATTATGAGTGGACACCAACTCTATGCTACATTCTGCTGGGCAAGTGGGTAGATGTCAAGTTGAGAATGATACAGCCTTGCCCTTGATGTATCTGGTCTGAGTCTGGAGGAGGAGACTTCGGGGCTGACATAATCTAGAACACAGACAGGTGTGTATGGACACTTTTCCCACATGAGCTCAAGCTGCTTCTCCCCTCCCCAGCATATAAGCACTTTGCAGTTTTGTTAAGTCTCCTGCGACCTGTCAGGCTGTGGGTCTGGGTCAGAGGGGTTAGTTTTTAGCAGATATTTACCAATGTAATTAGTTCAGGGATCCAGCCAGCTCACCTTTCAGCCCCACACTGAGCTCAAGACGTTATTCTGAGCTTCTCTATATTGAATTGCATTGGTCCCTCCCCCCTGCTTTTATGTAAGCCTCCTGGCATTTGTGGAGCTTGAACGGTCGTGAATGAAAGCTCAGCTGCTTCAGAGGCAGCCTCTGAAGTGGGCAAAGAGGCTTCAGAATGCCTTCTGGTTCCCACTTTTGATTTCCTCCTGTGTGTGGTTGAGCTGAGAACGTTCCCATGGTGGGGTTCACGGTTTTCACGGGGGAGTTTTGAGAGCCAGCCACCTGGCTAATTTCCTTGGGCTGGTTAGGAACGAAGACCCATCCATGTCCTCTAAAAATGGACCATTAAAGATTTGCTCATGGTACGTACTATTGCATTAGAGGTGGTCTAACTTAAAGGTTTCCCCAGGCCCCTTCTATTTTATATTGTGGCAGAGAAAGGTTAACATTACTGTTTGTTGGCCCTGGACTCCCCGATTTAGTTCTTCAACACCTTTCAGAAATTGAGGTTATCTGGGCTTTGAGAAAGAAAGTTTTTGCACAGCCCATTCAGCATTGTTCAAGGCAGTAACACATCACTGAACAAATTGCCCCCTTGCCTATGCTAATCCCACGCTTAAAAGAACTCATTGTAACATGTTCTGATGCTTTAGCCCCGAGGGGAGATGGGAATTGAAGGGATGTCACATCGTGTCATGTGACCCTCAAATATCTAAAATGCCTGTTTTCTTTGGGTCAACAGTTCATACTCAGCACATGTGAATGAAAGTATCCTGTGTGGTTTGTGGAAAAGATTAGCCCTTGTTCCTGCTTTTGTGTGTGGGAGCTGGCCTTGCTGTTGAAGATTCACTGGCTGGAATTCCTGCTTTGGGTCTTAAATTTCAGGGCTCTTGGCAAGGAACACCAAATCTTATTTTCAACAATAAATTAGAAGAACTCAAAAGAGTTCCTTCATTGTTACTGTGGAAAATGTGATTTGCCTTTTAGGAAACCATGCTGTTAATCCCACCCGTTCTCTTTGTGTCTTTTTAGAGAGGCACACATTGACTCGTACAGTCACAGAATATGTCTAATAGAGTGATCTCAGGTTTTGCTCATAGGCCATTCTTATTCCTGACCAGGGAGTCTCAGTGGGAAAGAATAAAAACACATCCACATATAAACAGCAGGCTCCCATTTCTCTAACAGCAAACAGAACAGAAGAACATTTTAAGTGAGCAGGGCCTGAAGGATCCACCAGGCTTTGGATGGCTTGAGTGCATAGTCAGGGTCTCCCTTTTAAGTGCTTAAATCTCTATAAATGTTTGCCATCAAAGTCTTCAGATGAGACAAATTAAATGGAATGAAAGGCCATGTAGGCATCACCTTTCTAAACCAGCTATCACATCCAGGTGGGGTTTTCATGTATACAGGGAGACCTGGGAAGAAATCTTTGATTAATTTTTTTTGTCTTGCAGAGTAACTCCCTCTTGGTCTCAGACAGTCTAAGAGGCACAGATAAACGTAGAAATGGACCCGAGTTTTCCAATGACATCAAAAAAAGAAAGGTGGACGATAAGGACTCCAGCCACTATGTAAGTAAATAAAGGACTTGAAATAATATTGGTTTGCTTCCTTGCTCAGCTTCTAAGTGAGTATACAAAGGACTCTAAGATCTTAGTGACAATTTCACATCCCTTAAAATAATACTATCAAGAGGATAGATTCTTACATTGTAGGATATTATTTCCATCTTGAGTTGTAAATTATGCATCTGCCAGGCTCAGTATTAAATTTTAGCCTTTCTGCTGTAGTTACTCATAAGACGGAATACAAAATTGTAGGGCTGGCTTCATGGTGTGCGGCCTGTGCAGCTGCACTGGCCCTGGTCTTGCAGGGGCCCCGCCTCACCATTGGTTTCATGCTCTGCTCTCCACCTTCTTCAAATTCTCAGTTTTGAGGCTAGGGCCTGTATTTTCATTTTGTCCTAGACCTTGCAAATTTGGTAGCCTGTCCTGCTAAAATAACAAGGGCAAGAATTTGGTGTCACCAACTACCTTTTTGAATGCCATTCTGGTAATATATTCAGGCTCGTATTAGGTCTTAAGGCAGAGTTCGTCCTCTTCCACAGAGAGCAGTATAGTGATAAAAGTCCATGGTAAAAAAACCCAGAAGAAACATTGGGGGTGTCTCGTTCAAACACTACAGATGAGATCACGCGACTGGATGTGAGGACTCTTGACTTAGATCTAGCTAATACCGCATTCACGAGGAGAGCAAACCAAGCCAAATGGCCATTGGTTCTGGTCTCGGGGTCATAAACATTGCAGCTGACAGATGCCTTGTAGTTTCCTTGTGTGTCCCAGAGTGTCTGTTTCAGGATGCACACATTCTCAGGAACAGTGTGGGAGTAGAATTCAATTTAGGCCACTCCCCACTGCCCCTGGAGGAAGAAGTGTCTACCTCTGGCTGGCTGCTGTGCAGGCTGTGTGGAGGTTTCCACGCGAGACCTCTGTTTCCTGCGGGCTGGCGCAAGCCAATGGCTAACTGTGGGTAACATTTCTTGGGCAACATCTCAAGTTAGCGTCAGGTACTGTGTGCTTCTACGTGGCTTGTTTCATTTAACTCTCAAAACAACCCTGTGAGTTTTGTACCATCCCTCCATTTCATTGATAAGGGAAGTGAAGCACAGAACTTTTAAGTGATTTGCCCAAGGTCAGAATTAGCGGCACAGCCTGGAGACGGTCTGACTCCAGGATCCATGCTCTTTATCACCATGTTAGGATTCCCAAAGTGAGAGCCTAGGATTGGATATTTTGCCAGAGGTCCTCAAATTGGTCCATACTTTGTACCATAATGACATCCCAAGAACCCAAGTTGTTGGTCTCCCCACCACAGCCCAAGCCTTTTTAGCACATATTTGCCCCTTATCTTTTGCCCAGAGCCAGTATCCCACACAAGTACGTTTATATATGGCATCAACTGTTAATAAGCTAGTCAAGAAAGTGCACGACATACAGAAATTTGCAAATTTGCCAATGATAGAATTCCAAGTTGCTCTGTAGATAAGTTATTTAGTAGTGAGGGATCTAGAATCCATAGCTCTGCATGACTTTTTTGTAACCTGTTTGTACTAGGTATGTCTAGTTGTGTAGGTAGTTGATGGTGATGTATTGAGATGATGTTGGAGAACCTGGGGCAAAGGACTCAGACCTTAGATGTTTGATGACAGGTGTATACTGTACTGTGAAGGTTTAAATTTGCAGAACGGTCCAGTACAAAGCTAAGATTTAAATTTCAGACTACTTAAGGACTCACTGCACAGTTCCATTATAATAAATTAGTTATTTGCTACCTTTTGCCAGTTTGGTCTGTACATTACATTAACTATTTTTATACTGGGTTTTTTTTTTCCTAAAGGGAATCCCCTTTGGCTTATACTTAGTCACCACCACTCTGGGTTTCTTTCTTTCTTTTTTTTTTTTTAATCAGTGGGTTTTTTTTTTTGTTTGTTTTTGTTTTGTTTTGTTTTTTGGCCACACCGTGTGGCATGCAGGATCTTAGTTCCCCAACCAGGGATCAGATCCATGCCCCCTGTAGTGGAAGTGTGGAGTCCTAACCACTGGACCACCAGGGAATTCCCGCACCCTGGGTTTCTTAACACCGGACAATGTTTGTGCTTTTCTGTGGGCTTTACTAAGAGAAAGTAAATTTTCTGTAGTATTAATTTTTTCTTTTATTGCATGAAAATATTTCTTTCAATATCCTGTTATTTTTATTACCCAGGCTTCCTCATTGGTTGTAATCTTTTGTTATTGCTAGTGAATTGCATGGTGCCTTTATAACGATGACTAAAAGTATATCTAGTAACACATTATTGAAGAAAGTAAATTGGGTCTCCCACACTTAATGCTTTAGGTATGGCTAGATAAAACCTTTAAGACATGAATTTAGAGTTGAGGGTACCTTTCTAGCTGGACTTGGGGGCCACAAAAAGCTAATGGGTGACACCTGCACTTGTACTAATATGTCTCCAACATTATTTGTGTATTCTTGACAGTGACATCAGTAAAAGAATTGTGTAGATCATAAACCAGGGGCCTGCTCCTTTTTGAGAATAGGGCCCATTGCGATAGCCTATTTTTCCGTATGTCCATTGTATTACTCTGCAATAAAAGACATTTAAGGCCTTTTGGCTAAGAAAGTAGACTTCTTCAGCCTGCCCTGAATTTGATTTAGGAATGATCACGTTGAATTGAACAGCTTTTCTGAAGCTTTTTCAAACTCAGTGCATGCAACCTTGGAGTTTCCTCTGATTAGCCAATTTTATGGCTTTATGTCAAGACATTAAAAGCCCTAACGTAGGATGCCAGGGCCCTCCAGATACTGCCATCCTATCTTCCTTCCATCTCAAGAATATTCCAAGCTGATTGCTAAAGAGCTTTATTCTTATCATGAGGTTAGATCTTGGTACATTATTCCAGCCAGTAGCTAGCTTTGTTGTTTGTAGTTTTTTGTTTCCTTTATTTAATTTTTTGTAGTAACTAGTAACCCCATGGGAACAGGGTTCAAGTTTGTCTTTATAATTATGAATTGTCCATGAACACTAGAATTGTTGGCAGCCTTCAAGGTGATACACAAAAAAGGAATGACGTGAAATTGTGTTCTTAATTTGAAATCCAGTGGGGAAAGTTCTCTGAGATAAGGATGTGCAGATTTCAGATTATAAGAGAGATTCAGCTGCTGCAAACATTTATTGAGCCCTTACTGTGCGCCAAGTTTTATGACTTGCCATCACCTGTTGTGTACACATTGTGATTGTATAGCTGGTGTGCTGCTGCAGCAGAGTTTCCTTCCTGGGTCTTTGCACCTCCCCAGGTCAGATGCGAAGGGGAGACGGTGGTATTAATTACCAGGACTGGCATTCTGGAAGGGAGCCCAGGTCATTTGCTAGTCTGTCTGCTACCAAGAGCTACAGAAATTTAATTGAGCCTCAAACCCTTTAGTAAATGGCATTAAAATTTATTTTTTTTCAGGACAGTGATGGTGACAAAAGTGATGACAACTTAGTTGTGGATGTGTCTAATGAGGTAACCATTCTCTTTATCAAACTTTATTTTCCGAGTGACTTGTGAGAGAAAGGAAGTGGAACCACCATATTTTGGTCTTTTGCAACTTTACACGTTAAGGATTTAATGGTTGTTCATGGATGGAACAATAAGTGTCTAAAACCGACACAAACTTTTGTTTCCTTTAAAAAAAAAATCTGTTTCCCTAACCATTTTGGATTCCTAAGTTGGTGTCTGGTGTTTCTTTCTGTCCCGTGCCCTCTGGGCAAAGTATTTGAGCATGAGGGAAGATATGATTGTTTCTAGATTTGTTTCTTTATGGTGTCTTCATGGGTGCACTCACAAACACCATCTTATTCATTGTAATAGCAGTATTAGGTGCACACCCTCAAATCCCCCAAATCTAAAGGACTTTCAGGGCTCTCCTTTAATTTGGCGAATTGGTGTGGAAAGATCCGTCCATTATAAGTGAAATCACGAGCCCTTTGCTTGTGCTTGTTGAGGACCCCTCGTCTCCACGAGCAAGCCCCGCCCACTCACCCAGGGAAAATGGGATCGACAAAAACCGTCTGCTAAAGAAAGACGCCTCCAGCAGCCCGGCATCCACCGCCTCCTCGGGAAGTTCCACTTCTTTGAAATCCAAAGAAATGAGCTTGGTAGGTCATAAGAACTGTCACTTGCCTATTTAGCAGTTTAGTTTTCTCGGGGAACCAGAGGTTCCCTAAAGTATTTGAAATGTGGTGTTTTTACTAATTGAGAGTTACATTTTTAAGGGTTTAAAAGTGAAGCTCAGGGCTTCCCTGGTGGCGCAGTGGTTGAGAGTCCACCTGCCGATGCAGCGGACGCGGGTTCGTGCCCCGGTCCGGGAAGATCCCACATGCCGCGGAGCGGCTGGGCCCGTGAGCCATGGCCGCTGAGCCTGCGCGTCTGGAGCCTGTGCTCCGCAACGGGAGAGGCCACAACAGTGAGAGGCCCGCGTACCGCAAAAAAAAAAAAAAAAAAAAAAAGTGAAGCTCATCGTTCTGCTTTCTGTCCCCGTGGTGATTACTTTTGCCCTCTGGGTCGTCTGTTTTGGGCCATGATTAGAGAGAGATAACAAGCTTCCATGCCCATTGCCTTCTTACTTGGGGGATATGTTCCTGGCATAGGCTCTCTGAAACTTCCTAGTTGGCAAATGGTTCAAATGCCTTAGGTCCTAAGAAGTCCTCATTTTCTTGGTGCACTTCCCCTGGTTTTAGACTGACTCATCCTGTTGGGCCATGTTGTGATTGGGTTGCTGGGCAGAAGGTGATGTACTCAAGGTGGCACCAGGGGAAGCCTGGAACTCGGGGAGGGATGCGGGTACATCAGGCCCATTCATGGTTTCAGTCATTCAACAAACATCGTGGAGTATCTCATCTCTTCACTCACCATAACTGCACCATAACAACCCTGCAGTTAATCCCTACACTAGTCCCTCAAGGCATTATCCCATTTCACTGATGGGGAGGGGAGCTGGAGGAATTTGCCAGGTTTACACAGCTCGTCAGATCCAAGGCCAGAGGGAACTGGGGTCTCTCTAGCCCATGTTCTTTGCTACCCCAGAGTGCGTCTCAGACTGATTAAAAGGACATGAAGGGTTAAGCTGCAGAAGAAGATGCCCTGTGACCCTGTTACTATCTTGACTCCTGAAGGCCCCTGCACTAGTGGGTCCACTCTGGTTACGTAGGCAAATGGGTGAAGCTGCTGAATGCCAAAGAGTTATTTTTTTAGGCACATCTCTCAAAATGATAGGACTAGGTCTAGGGCTTTTGCCTCTGAGTTGCTAGTTTGCTTCTCATCAGATTGATGGCTCCGCTGTCTCTCACTGTTAGTCTCAATCCCACTACCATTAAGAGGCGAAGGTAGAAAGGGGGTCCTTCCTCTGGCATTCTCGATGACCGGGGCATTCGCTTCTGAGTGACCGGGAACTTTCCTCTGGGTGGTCATCACTCTAACTTGGCCTAGATCCAGAGTCCACAAGCCTGATGAAAAAATACTTTTTAAAATAAAATCTGCGGAGGAAGGAGTGTGATCATGTTCTGTGTCTCTAGCTAGAGTTTTAATTCTGGCAGGAAGAGGAAAGGTCAACATTTCTCCCTCACAAGTTAATGCTGTCAACATTGTGTGGATTTATGAAAATTGGCTGAGGGAGTAGCTAGAAGGTGCCCAGTGCCCCAGCTGCTGTTGTGATAAATTGTGTAATATGGCTTGGATTAAAAATAATACTCGTTTAATTTGTTTAATGATACCAGCATGAAAAAGCCAGCACGCCTGTTCTGAAATCCAGCACACCGACACCTCGGAGTGACATGCCAACGCCGGGCACCAGCGCCACTCCAGGACTACGTCCAGGCCTCGGCAAGCCTCCAGCCATGGACCCCCTCGTTAACCAAGCGGGTAGGGCATTGCCCCTTGTGGGCTGTGTTTTGTTTTTCCCTTTCCCAACTTGATTCGTCAGTTCAGCTCTCATGCAGTTTCCTCGTGAATATGAGATGCACTTTCTGCCCCCCTCCCTCCTTCCTATCTCTGAAAAGCCATGATAAGAAACAGATGTTTGTCCTTGGGTTTCAGCAGCTGCACCCTGTTCAGTCTCTGACTGTTTACATTTGGCTTTTCTTTTATTTCCAAATAATCCAAATCCCAGGGACTTCAATAAAGTTTCTGATAATTATTCCGCCTGTAAGCTCCTTACCAAACTATCATTGTGTGTCTGAGTTTGCTAATATTGACTGAAACAGCCTGTCTGACTGGCCCAAGTGTGCTTCTTGCTTGCTTTAGTTGGCCGGTGTTCTGCCGGTATATCCCTCGGAAATCACGGTCTCTCCTTCAGGAGAAGTTGGGAGGGTTTCACTGGGACTCCAGCCCCTGAATAAACTCATAACTTTTAACTTTATCTTCCACCCTGGCAAAGGAAAAATGTAACACTCTGGGTCCAGAGGAAGAGAGGCCCCAGAATATTCCCCCTAAACCTGTGCTCTGGTTTACATAAATCCAGGATCAGGTTTTCATTTGGAATTGGTAGCAGGTAATGGAAAGTTTGGGCTGAAGGAGAAATCTTGGATTTTATCAAGAAAACCTTCTTTTGGTTTTAAGTCAACAGGTGGTGCCTGTGCCTTGGTTAGCCTTCTGTGAATTGGGTGCAATAATGCTGCTTAATCTCCCTGGTTCCCAGTGTTGCCCAGTGTACCGACCGAGGAGGAAATGTGTGGGCAGTTCTTCCGCTGGGGTCCATTCTTTCCTGGAGATGAATTCAGCTCCAGGGAAGAAGGGACCCTGTGTAGGATTTGGAGTTGGTACCCCTCTGCTCCCCCCAGCCTTCTCTCCTCCTTCCCTATAATGAAGGGCACCGAAGAGGACCCTGGAACTGATGGTCAGGCTGGACCTGAGCGGCCAGGTGAGTCACGTGCAGCTTGTGCTTCCTTGCAGCGGCCGGCCTGAGGACGCCCCTGGCGGTGCCGGGTCCGTACCCTGCGCCTTTCGGGATGGTGCCCCACGCGGGCATGAACGGCGAGCTGACCAGTCCCAGTGCCGCCTACGCCAGCCTCCACAACATGTCGCCGCAGATGAGCGCGGCCGCGGCCGCGGCCGCCGTGGTGGCCTACGGGCGCTCCCCGATGGTAGGGATGGCGGGGATGGCAGGCAGGCAGCCGTGGGTGGGCGCAGGCAGGCGGGCGGGACCCGAGGAGCGGCCGGCGGCCTGCAGTCCCCACGCCTGCAGACAAAGACCCAGTGTCCTCGCTGTGCCCGCCTCCCTCTTGTCCGCCTTCATCGGCATGCCGCTTCATTAAGTTAAGGCCAAACGCTTTTTGTTTTACTGTTTTTGTGGATGAAAAAAGGCAGTGTTTAGGAGCTACTTCAGCGGTTCAGGGGACATCTGGTTTTCTCCCACCAAAGTAGATTTTTTTTTTTTGGAAGGCGATGAAATGACTCAAGTAGCTCACAGAAGCCTTTTCATTCGTTTCTTGAAGTTGGTTTTCTTTTTTTTTTTCCTCTTTAATTCTTAGGAAAAAATATTTGAGGAGCCATAATTTTCTCATTCCATGCTTATATTATTCTTTAAACCCAATAGCGTGACTTAGGTGTAAGAAGTGATCTCAGCTCAACAGGGAGAAACACAAAGGGACTGAAACCGTGGGGCAGGTTCTCCTTCTTGTCCTGCCTTCTCCCACTGTGTAAATGGCCTCATGTTTGACCAGGAAGAGACAGAACTGCATGTGAAGGGGAAAATTGACCATGTAGTCCTTGACTGCATCAGGAAAAGGGACTAGATTGTAACTCATAGCAGATGAAAGTCCCTAAGTCATTTCTGTTGGCTGTTTGAAATATGTCACGTGCATTTCTCTCCTCTCCCTTCTTCATTACCTCCAATAACTTGGGGTGATAGTAAAGTTCATCGTTTTTTCCCTTATGTTGTACTACTAGGAAAAGCTGTGCAGTGGAGGGCGAGATAATTTAAAGCAAAGGGGGCAGCTGAGGGACTAGGTACCTTCGTTAAGGTGCACAAAACAGAGCGTCCATGCGTGAATTTCTAAGCAATGACTTAGACCAGTGGTATGAAACGGGGTGATTTTGCCCCCTAGGGACATTTGGTCATATCTGGAGACACTTTTGTTTATTAGAACTGGGGAATGCTATTGGCACTGAGAGGGTAGAGGCCACGGATGCTGCTAATTATCCTGCCATTCCCAGGCCGGCCCCCAACCAAGAACTATCTGACCTAAAACGTCGATAGTGCCGAAGTTGATAGTCAGGTTGTTCTGACTCAGCGTATTGCTCTTTGTACTTGTTTGGACGTGTAGAACATCCTAAGTCCACAGGGCGTGTTTACCGTGGGAAGCTGGTTCTCGATGCACGGATCAATCACACACCTTCCTACTTCCCAAAACAGAGTGTCCTGTGTTATTTAGAGGTGGCTGTATTATTTTTTTTTTGCATTGTAATCGTTCTTTTGAGAAATGCTAACACGTGTCCCTGTTTCTGTTTCTGTTGCTTTGGGGATTTCTGAGTTTCTAGTGAAAAGTCTTTAGAGGTGTCACAAAGTGCCTACCCTGCATAAACTGAGTCTGCGATGCCTTATTCTGTTTCCAGGTTGGGTTTGATCCTCCCCCTCACATGCGTGTACCTACGATCCCTCCAAACCTGGCAGGAATCCCCGGGGGGAAGCCGTAAGTACCTCTAACTCTTCGGTTTTATTGTAAAGGCGGTTACTTAGTCATGGGTATCAGCAGACTTGAATTCCAAAGGGAGCACAGGCTTGGGCGTTTCCAAGGAGATTTCTAGTGTCTTTTCCTGAGGAGTGTTAACACTTGCTATAAATAGGCACCTGGTAGGTGTCACGCCTCTGTCTTCTCCCTGTGGATGATGTCATGCATTTAGTTATTTCTGGAGAGAAGCTGTTGGGGACAGGGACGAGGAGGGAGGCGAGAACCAGGGGTGGTTGGTCCTCCTTGCTTGACCCTTCCTCAGAAAGCTGCTCTGCTTTGCCATTTGGTTAGGGGGTAGCTGCTGGAGATTTTCCACAGCACTGTGTTGTGGGCAATAAGCTGTCACAAACTTGAAATCTCGGAAATGTGAAACGTGCTGTTTCTTTACCCGGCTCAGTGCCACCTTTTCCTTATTTTGGTCGAAATGGGAGTTCCGTGAAAGGTAGGTTCTGTTGGATGCCAACATCGGGGGTTGACCACCCCCCCTCCCCAGGAACCCCAAGTAAAGTTTTGCTGGGTGCCTTCCTCTGAGAGATTATAAAGTGCAACGTGGCTTTGGTGAAGAAGCAGGAGAGGTAGGTTAAAGGGCAAAAGAGCATTCAGAATTTAAAAAGCCCTGTTGGTTATTCTTCCAGGGTCACTTAAAATCACCTGTTTTTCCATAATATCGGTAATTAGAAACGTGATTTCAAAGAATTCCTAAAGTTCTCAATTTTTGTACAAAACAAACCTGAAATGTGAGAGTCTGTCTTACTTCTCAGCAAATACTCTCTTCCCCTAGGATAGAAGATGGCAGAAAGCCAGTTCCAACTCATTCATTTTTCCAAATAGAGGTACATGTCACAGGCCTTCAGGTTTTTTTTGGTTTTTTTTTTTTTTTTTTTGGTTATACCTTCTACCTTCGAGTGGTTGCTTTCAGCTATTACTCATGCATCTGTTGCATATTGCATTATTTTGAGTGGTCCGTTCAACTACCCGGTCATCCTTCTGTGGTTTTCATTGCAGCCTTGCATCAGACAGACCAATAGCATGAGGAAAGATGGAATTCCTTACCCCGTCATCTGCGTTTAGAAAGCAGATTCCTGGTGCTCCTCTTTTCCTGCGTTATAGTATCTGTTTCACGGTAATTTGACTCATGATGAAATGAAGCTTTGGTTTATACTAGGAACTAGTAGCAATATTTGGAATTTATGGTGACATCTAGGCCCAGGGAAGAGCAGGACTGGGAAGTGGGGCAGCATTGCATATACTTTCTTAGCTGGTAGATCTTTTCTGATTGAATACTTGTGAGCTACTATGTTGTGTTTTCTTGGGAATGCCCCCCTGTGTCCAGCCTGGAATGCCCCAGGGCACTTATGGGTTTTTACCTGTGGTTTTGCTGGCAGTGTAGCTAGCTGTTGTGTGTCCTACTGTCTGGTGAGTGGATAAAGGGCAAATGGGGACTTCCCTAGCAGTCCAGTGTTAAGATTCCACGCTTCCAATGCAGGAGGCACAGTTTCGATCCCTGGTCGGAGAACTAAGATCCCAAATGCCGCGAGGTGTGGCCAAAAAATAAAGAAGAAAACGGGCGAACAGTTAATGTTGAGCCAAGGTGCAATAATTAATAGTAACTGATGAATCTTCAGGCAAATAATAGGCAGCTTAGGCCAAGTTCAGTGAATCATTAGGGAAAGCCAGTTTCAAGAGTCAGAGCTGTGGGGAGTTTCCAGCTGCTAAGACGACACCCGCCCCCCCACCCCCCCACCCCACCACCCCCACCCCCGCCGAATGTGAAATATGAGGCAGAGGGCATGGGGTGAGCAGAGCTGGTCCTCAAGGCTGGTGTGTGGGGGAGGGTTAACTTAGACCCAGTTCCTAACAACTGTGTGTGCAATTAGACACAAAGTTTACACCTTCAGTGGATGGCAGTACTGGTGTCACGCTTACTAGAGCCAAAATAGTCATGTCCTTGACTTGTGAGAACCTTGGATTTCTTTGTGTTCACAGCTGCGTAAGCTAGGACCACGACAGTGGGCAGAGAGGCAAAGCTGTGAGACGCAGGTACGACGGTGCTTTTCTCCCCTTGGTCAAAACGGGCACTGGGCTGTGGATCCGAGGGGTCGCTCCTTTCTAAAACAGTTAAAACATTTTTTTGGATTCTTTTTCCAGTTTAAGGTGAGCCATATTATGGGAGGAAGATTGAGTAAATTGGTATCAGAGGGGAAAATGAACTTGCCCATTGTCTGGGACCTGGGCTACGTACGCAGTCTTAGTCCCCATATTAATCCATTAATTAGTATGAGAGGACGTACTGTTCTCATCGTTTAGTAAAGTAATACTGCCTGAGGTGGTCTTCTCAAACTGGCTATGATGGCAGACCAGTTTTTTCCCCAGTATGACAAAGATTGAGACTCTTATAACAGACAAATACAGATGGATAGGGGGAAAAAAAGATACAGAATACAAGTCCCAGTTTTTTATTACAAGAGCCAGCAGTTGGGAACTGACTCTGAGTTGCTGTGTAAAAGTTTCTCCACGCTTAGTCTTGAGTGAGCACCTCGCCAGGGGCAACGGTGAATGTCAGCCGACCACACTGGGCAGCGTCCGTGCGAGGCTTGTAAGAGGAATGGTGACAAACCGTCATGTCCAGGGTGGAGTGAACAAGGTGGTAAAGGGTCTGCAAGAGTCATTCTCTGAGAAACACCAGTCGAAATAATATTTGGGAAGGACAGATGGAGGCTCTTCGTGGATGTTTGATGGAGAACTGTATGTTAGGCACCTGGCATGCTCCAGGAAAGAGAACGTTCGTCTTTCCGGCTCTGGGGGGAGCCTACTGATGTGGGGGGAACGTTAAAGGAGCAGTAGATGCTTGAGTTAAGTTTGCGACAAATGCTGGGTACTGTGAAGGCAGAGCAGTGGGTGATAGGCAGACAGGTAGAGAGTGACCAGAGTTAGGAAGGGAAGGCCTTCCTTGGGGCAGGGTGGATATGTGGGAAGCTGAAGCTGGTGCAGGAGGGATAAGGCCACCCGGCAGAGGGGGCCGGGAGGGTGGGCTGTTGCCGGTAGAGGGGCAGTGGGCTCCCAGCACAGAGAGGGAGCTTGAGGGTTCACAGGCAGCTGGATGAGTGCCCTCGAAGAGTGGTACAGCCGGCAGAGTGCAGTTGGGACTGGAGGGACGTTAAAAGTGCGTCTAGCCTGAATGCCCATCTGTGGTTCTAGTGGCCTCACCGAGTGGCTGCGCGTCTCTGACCCAGCGCCTCTAGTGATGGCGCCTCGTTTTCCCTGGCTGTGTGAAAACACTTCCAGCCCTTGAGTTGAGATCTGTCTCCCTGGAACTTTTACGCATCTATCCTGTTCTTTCCCACTCCCTGAGACCACACAGTGTGCTGCTAATCCATCCTCCTCAGGGCAGGCAGCTCTTCAGATATTTGGAGACCACCATTTCTCCATGAAGGGTCTCTTCTGTCTGAGTATGTCCGTTGCTTCAGCCCTGTGTTATGGGATGTGATTTCAGGTTCCCACACCATCTGCCTACTACAGTCTGGTCAGTCACCTCCCTCCTGTCCTCTCTTCTACAGATTTCATCAAAATCTGCTGACTAGGCATAGAGGACCCTATTGGAAGCTCACAGCCTAGTGATGGAGAGGTGGCATTCATCAAGTAATCACAAAAATAAATGTGTAATTATAATTGAGATAAGAGCTGTGACAGAGGAGTACTGTTTTTGTGAAATTCTGTGAAGGGCTAATCCCATCTGGAGGGTCAGGGGAGGATTCTCAAAGTGTTTTCAGAGCTGCAGTAATTGTGTAGGGGAAGGGCATAAGACGCCAGGTGGAGGAACCAGCATATGCAAAACGCCCTGCTTCCTTCCGTTGTTTTTATCAAAGTGGCCTAGAGCAAGATGACATTGCCACCTTTCTGTACTTGTTTTGGTGTCAGAGTAATCTAAGATCTCAGTAGGGTTTCCCAACCAACCTGGACATTTTTTCTCTCTCCCACTTCTAACTTCTCCTAACTTCTTTTTGTTAAAGGCATTGTCCCTATTTTTCTTCTTCTTTTTTTTTTTTTCATTACTCTTGAACTTTATTTTTTTTATACAGCAGGTTCTTATTACTTATCTGTTTTATACATATTAGTGTATATATGTCAATCCCAATCTCCCAGCATTGTCCCTATTCTAACATCTGGACCCAAACTTTAGCCTTTGGTACCTCCTTGTTTAAGTCCCATTTTTATCCAGTCTTCTTATTTGTTAAAATCCTCACTAAGATCGTAGGTGAGTTTTTCCCTTAATGAAATATTTATCTGATCTTGTCTGTTTCTTGCTCAGATATCTTCAAAAGGTGCATATAAACTCCTGATGTAGGCCCTCTGGTAGTATCACCCCAGCCTTTTTTTCCAGCCGCGTGTGCTGTGTTCTTTGCATCTTGTGCTCTGGCCAAATGGGATAACGCTCTGTTCCATGAAGAGAAGAGCCCTCCTCCTTCTACCTGGAGCAGCTTCCTTTCTCACTAGCCTCTACCTCTTCCTGCGGAAATATTTTCTGTCCTTCAAAGACCACTTCAGCTGCTGCCTCCTTCGTGAAGCCTTTGCTGATGCCTTTCCCTATGTGCTGTCTCTCTTCTGGCACCTTGTAATGTCTTGTGACACTTTCCACACTTTGGCCTTGAGTTATAATCCTATGTACAGGTCATGTTTCAGTCGGCTTCTTCCCCACTAGAACTGAAGCTTCTGAAGTCCCCTTGAGCATAGATACCCAGTAAACAAATGTTTGCCCCGTTGACTAGGTGGGGGGGCTGGTGAGGTCTTGCGCATAGGATTGTGCAAGACCCTATGATTCATCCTTCTCCAAGGGAGAATGCAGTTTGCATTTTAGAGATGTGTAATGCTGATTTATAAGCGGTTTACCCTGACTGTGTTTCCAAACCCTCAAGGTGAAATTTAATTGCTATTGTTTGGTCAGCTTAACTTGAGCTCGTTTTTAGTTTTAGGAAATTTGTTTCCTGAACTCTGTGGAGATCACTGACAAGAAAGAAACCTGAAGTTTAGACAGATTGACATCTTTGTTGTACTCCATGCCTCTCTCCCCTCAAGGCATTTTTCTGGCCCCGTGGCACCGCTTTCCTCTCCATAAATACTTGGGGGGCCGAGCTCTACCTGCTTCGTATAGTAGCACCTAGAGGTCAGTCATAACTCACACTAATAATAGTTTGGCTTAAGATTCCAGCTAAGTTCCAGGTTCCTTTACCCTGCGTTTTAACGCTAGACATGTAATTGAGAAATCTTCCACCCACTTGTTTAGTGTTTAAATCAATCTTTAAACTACCTTTTTGGAGTTGGAGCCTAAAGGGAAGAGAAAATCTGAACTGCATTTGGGGTAAAATTGCTTCTTAGGAAAACATGATTTGCAGCAGTGAGTAGGGGCCAATCCCGGCTTCTAGCTGAGAAGACGTCAGTGGCCAGTCCTCCTCTCCCTGCCTTCCATTCCTGATCTCGCTTCTGATTCCTCTGTTGACCGTGTCTAGATTCCACACTTAGTTTATTTCGTGGATTTGAAAATTAGTTCAGCCCCCTTTTTACTTGTCACGATATTTGGGTGACTTTTTGTCTATTAAATGCTAAAAGTAACATGCTTATTTTGTGCCATATTATCACCATGTGGGTTTTAGTTTAACTTTTGTTTTTCTACTTTTTGATGGTCTGGGAATGTGTAGCTAATTTCCTGAAGTTATATTGAGGTGTGAGGCCCTTCCTTTTGATGTGAGTTATATGTTTAGCTGCTGGACAACTGTCCCTTCCCTCTCTCTCCCTCTTCACCTCTTCAGAAATGGCTTTCAGCTGACCAGGCATAGTTTGTCTATTTCTTGATCGAATACTGCTGTTTGCCTGCGGTGGTTGGTTCCTTCGCTAGGATTTTTGAATTGAGCTTTGAAATGGCTGTATATTTTAAACTTTGTCTTACTTTTCGTCCACGCATTTCTTGGTTTGTATCTTTGTCCTGCCTAGGAGCCCTGTTGCTGCCCCAGCACATTTACAATTTGGAAATGTTTATTTGATGGAGGAGGTAGGACCTAGAGCTCAGAATCATAAATGCTGACTTTGACCAGAGAACCTCCTAGTATATCAGCTAGGCCATCTCTTCTTCCTTACTTTGTCTAGTAATTTTCTTTTTCCTATCCATTTTAAGAAGTTCTGCATTTGCTTTTTAAAAAAATGAGGATAGCCGTGTATTCAACGAAATAAGGAAACAAACAAAAAGTCTTCTATCATAATGCTTTGAAGTCCTCAACTTGTCATTTAATTGTTACTAAAGCCCTCCATTGATGTAGAAATGCTGTCTTCAGATAGGGTAGGGATTGCACCTGGATCTGCATGTTTGCTGTTTGAGAGGATGCCCGATGCCAAACTAGAAAAATCCTGTGAAAGAAGTAAAGGATTTCACAGATGTTAGGAGTTAGGTGTGCAGACCCTAAAAAATGTTAAAGGTAGAGCTTGTTACTTTGGCAAAGAAAGGTTTTACCAGAAGTAGATGAATTATATACCTGAGGACATTTTTGCCCCTGAAATCTTAGAATAATATGGCTCTGGTTTTCTTATCACCCCACATCACAGCATCCCCAGCCTCCACCTTCCCTATACTAGTTCTTCAGGCTGAGAGCATCCTCCAAAATCATAAGTTAACATTATTCTCATCTGTCTTAGAATGAGCCAAATGCCCCAGCTCTCAGCCCTCAGAGCCTCCTGTGCCCAGGGCTCCATAATGAAGCACATCAGTGACGCTGACATGCCCGGTGTTCTCCTTTTGTGTAGGGTAGGTGTCTCCCTCCTGATGGGCCCCACGAGCCCTCTTGAGTTGAGAGTGTCTCAGGTAGTGCCGATGTGGAAGCTAAGGTAAGGGTTAGAGCCCCACTTCTGTGGTTGGCTGACCTCTCCTGCTTACGAGCTGAGTTGGGCCTGTTAAGGTCCCCTGTGCCGCTTCCCTGCTGTAAATAATAAGGGACAGTGAGCTGCCTTCTGTGACGTGGGAATCAAAGGCTGAATCTATATTGTGCTTTGTACTTTCCTACATGATTTCATTTCCCCCACACCTCAGCAGTCACGTTGGTAGGGTAAGTTTTGTCAGGGCACGTTGTAAAAACAGGGAAATGAGGCCCAAATAAGTTCCGTGTGGTCCCCACATCTTATTAGTGACTCAACTGAAACTCTGACCTGGGTCCCCTCACTTCCTGAACTTTACTGTATGCTCTTCAGCACCTAGACTCATGACCACTTCTGCTGCAGCTGGTATCTGAGGGGTTCCACATCCACCGGGTTCTGCTGATGGGGTGCGCTGTGGATTTCACTGTTACTGTTGCTCTCGTTGCCTTTTGTTTTGCTCTTCATCAGCTCTTCATCTCTAGGGACTGCCTTCCCCCCTTGGGAAAGTTGGTACCACCTCTGAGCCACATTTGGTACGACGACTAGGAGTTCCTTGGGAGAGTTGCCTGGCAGAGCCCAGGTGGTTAGAGACTCCCCACCTTCTTGTAGCTTACTTTCCTTAGCTACACGAGAGTAAGCTACAAGGAGCAACCCGGTAGCTTACAAATGAAAGGTTGCCGGAGCAACCTTTCATGCCTCGATTTATAAGTGATTAGGTAGCAGTAAATGACTCGGGGCGTTTGGATTCATTTACCGAGTGCCAGCTGTATGCTCGTTGGTGAAGTCATCCCAGAGGACTCGGGAATGAGACAGACAAATGTAAACGTGGGCTGTAGTTCTCAGCATGATACCGATTTATAGGATGAGCCAGGGTCCTGGGGAAGGACTCACGGCACCTGGGGAGTTGAGGCAGGCCGAGGGAGGGGGAAGTGACGTGCGCTTAGGGGGACACCTTGCTATTCTAGGCAGGAGGGAACAGTTTGTGCATGACGTGGAGATGTGACAGCATGCGATATTTTAGGGGACTGGCCCGTTGTTCCATGCGGCTGGGAATTTAGGATACAAGGCGGTCATATGAACTGAGACTCATCGATACTGAATTGTGAAGGGCTCGGGGGGGCCGTAAAGAGCCGGAAGAGCCAGTGAAGGTTTTGACATGATCAGATTTTTTTTGATACCTGTTAATACAGCAACAGATTCCCCCTCAAGAGGGCCAGGTTCACAGGCAGCGGGGTCTTGCCGCAGCCTTTATCTCTGGGGTCCGTGGTTCTTCATTACTGTTCGCTGGATCCGGCCACTGCCGTTCCTCTCTACTTCCAGCAAAGCAACAACTCTAACACCAGTTTTCCTTTGCCCACGGAACACAGCATAGTTTTATTAACAGGAGCCAGTCTGCTAGGGAAAGACAACGTGCTTCCCCAGAACGCAGCCCTGTTTCCCAGTTTGTAGCACCTGTGGGGACTCTGAGTGCCTTTACCTCTGCCGTGTGCCCAGTGACTGAAGAGTTTGAATGAGTTTGATTTCATTCCGTTTTTAAATCTGTGAGGTCCGGTGGGCTTTATGCTGTTCAGTTCTGCCACCACATTTCCGAATCAGATCCTGATCTGCAGGTGCTTGATTCAAACAGCAGGGGGACTCAGTTCTCTGAGGCTCTGGGATGTGGGTGGGTGGCCCCTAAGCAGGGCCCCAGGGGCTCCTTCTTTCTGCCCCACAGTTTGCCACAATCCTCTCTCCAAACGTCCTCTGCTCCTCTTCGCCCGGTGCTTTCTCCCCACCTCGCCTTTTAGGATTTATGAATTTCCCGGTTTTCCTGGCCTCGCCATCACCCTGTGCTTTCCTGGCTCCCACCCCACGCCTTCCTCCCTTTCCGCATTCCTGGCCCTCACGCTTGTCCCCTGCTCGAGATAAGAGCCCGGGATTCAGCATAACCTCACTTTCCTCTTTTTAAGTCACGCGTGTTTAATATCGATGGCTGTCATTTCCCGAAGGCCCCTGCAGGTGTCGAGCACGGTTAAGGGTTTTGTACTTTTGCAGCTGTTTTCTCTCTTTTTTTCCCTTACAACAACCCCTGCGACCCCAACATTTTATTATTATTTCTATCTTGTCGATCAGAAAATGGACACATTACAGGGCTCAGGTAGTTAGGCCCGTTCAGAAAACCACAGTCAGTGAGGCCTCGAGCCAGGGGCCCCCGCATCTCAGGTTCCTTTGAATCCAGAGTCTGGGCTGTCATCCTGGCTGTGGACCCAGCCTACTGTGTTCATCGGTTGGGAGCCTTCTCTCCCCTTCTTCTTGAATAAACAAATAAATCCAAGCTTTTAAAATTGAGGTATACATATAGAAAAAAAATGTTCACATCATGTGTGTATAGCCCAGTGACTTTGCACCAAGAGCACCTGAAAAACCCCTTCCCATGACCCTTCCAGTCTCTAGGGGAACCACCACCCCAACTTCTTATACCAGAGGTGAATTCTGCCTGGGTTTGAACTTCTGTAAATGCAGTTGTACCATATGCATTCTTTTGTGGCTGGTCTCTTTCTGAATTCAGGCTTGAGAGATAGTTATAACTGTACACCATCCGTTTATAAATTCCCCCTCCTGGTTGATCTTACTTTCCCTAGTTCCTCAGTCAGTAAAGAGGGTAAGTTTCCTTCTGGGATCTCTTGAACGTTGTCACGATGTGCCATCAATGTGGACTTTCTCAAAGACATTTGTGTTCTTCCCGGAAGTGAATAACAGATTCCAAGCTGTCTTGTTTGCTCCCCTGGTTTTTCCTTCCTGTGTGTCCTTCTGTGAGCCACACCCACCCTGTACCTCACTGGGGTTTGTTCATTTGATTAGGCCCTCCAGCACAGCAGGCAGCGCCAGCTTCCTCCGAGGCCCCCTCTGACTGATGTATTAACAGCCATATGGGTTTCCCCTGGGACAGACGAAATGTTCACAGCTTCTGGCAGCAGTTCGCTGCACTGTGAATCAATTTTAAACTGCCTAAGTATGATGATCACAGACCTCCTGTGTGGTTTAAAGAAGAGGACACCTAGGGGAGAGGTGGGTATCTTCCAAAGACAAGCATACAGCTCTCTGTACTTTGTGCATCTATTTTAATCTGGAACATTTAACTCTATAATAAGCAGAGTTCCAGTTGAAGTGAGATAAAATTTCCTTCCCCTAAAAATTAGGAATTGCTAAAAGGGTACCTGATGGAAACTGCCTACCTAGAGGTACCCACCTTGATTTATGGCGAACAGAAAAACTCACCTTCACATGTGCCATTTTCCTCACAGCACAGAAAGCTTTAAGAGGCACGTTCTCTCCCCACGTTTACCACCGTTCATTTGTTATTTTCAGACCCAGGTCGTGGTGCCTGGTATGTGGGTCACATAATTTAGAATGTGAATAGACTTAAACCCCAGTTCTTGTGGTCTCATCTTCAATGGCAATAATACAGTGCTATTTGATTCCAACTCCAAATATCCTATAATAAATGGCATAGGTTCAATTAAGTGTAATGTGCATGTATTGAAATATCATGTGGGCTTGATACATTACTAAGGACACTAAAGGATACTGTGAGCTAAAAATAGGAGATATAATAACAAAAAAGAAACAGACTCACAGATGTAGAGAACAAACTAGTGGTTACCAGTGGGGAGAGGGAAGAGGGAGAGGGATAAGTAGGGGTAGGGGATTAAGAGGTACAAACGATTATGTATAAAATGATCTGCAAGGATATATTGTACAACACAATAGCCAATATTTTATGATAACTATAAATGGTATTATGAGTATATTTTATTATATTTTATAATTATAAAATATATTTTATTATAAAATAATAATAAGTATTACTTTATAATAACTGTAAACTCACAACCTTTAAAAGTTGTGAATCACTGTATTTTATGCCTCTAACTTATATAATATTGTGCATCAAATATACTTCAGTATGAAAAAATAGGAGATTTAGTGGTTTGGTGACATAAGGGCTTTGAGCTGTAGTTGTTTTATATGCATATTTATTTTCTGGGACATTCTTTGTGGTTCCCATCATGTGTACTCAGTCATTCAAATTAAGAGTAATGTTAAGGATTTGGGCCAAGTAGCCGTATAAGATTAGTTACTGGAACCAGTTTGCCAGGAGATAACGTATCTAAAATTGTGTCCTTTGGTCAGGGAGAAGGGGAAGTTCTTTTAAAAATCTTTTCATATATTTGATATTTTGTTTTTATAGAAGGAAAATAACAGCATGTATTTTATTTTCAAGCTAAGGAAGTATGTGGTTTTATGTGCAGGCAGGTAGAAACCTGATATCTCTATCAATTTTAAGTTTTGTACATGCTTAGTTATTTTTCAAAATTTGAGTTAGCATTAAAATGAAAATTTAAGTTTTGTATTAATACCCAAGGTCTTTAGGATCTGTAAAGGGACTGCAAGGTGCCAATGATAAATTCCAGAAAGGGCTCAGACTTATTCCAGAAGGTTATGGGAGGGAGGAAACCCTACGTACTTCATTTATTGTTTATGTATGCAGACCTATAGAAAAGGTTTAATGTTGAACTTCTAGATCACCGAGTGATGCTTTGTTGTTTTTTTTGGTTTGTTTGTTTGTTTTGCGGTACGAGGGCCTCACTGTTGTGGCCTCTCCTGTTGCAGAGCACAGGCTCCGGACGCGCAGGCTCAGCAGCCATGGCTCACGGGCCTAGCCGCTCCGCGGCATGTGGGATCTTCCCAGACCGGTGCACGAACCCGTGTCCCCTGCATCGGCAGGCGGATTCTCAACCACTGCTCCACCAGGGAAGCCCTGATCCTTTGGATAAGAAGAAAGTGAAAGCAGTGGTCTTCAAAGTGCCTAGTTCAGATGTGGGTGGGAAATAAAATGTTAGCACTCCTATATCTTCCATCCTCTACAGGGTCTTTGCTTTGTGCGTGCTTTCTAGTATCTGTAGTGTATGAGTGCTTGGAGTTTAAATAATTAGATTGTTAGAGAAAAAATATGCTCTAAGATTTTGGTGTAGAAACAGAAGTGTGCACTAGGATTAGGTTTGTTTGTATTTAACAGGGAAGAAAATAATAGCTTAAGTAACATAGAAGTTTATTTCTCTCTCCCATAAAAGATACTGGCTGTCAGTAGCCCAGGGCAGGTATCACAGCCCCAGTGATACAGCCCCAGGTCTCACAGTGTCACCAGGACCTCTGCATTCTATCTTTATGTTCTGTCCCCCTCAGCAATTGAGTTCCATCTTCACAGTCACCTTGTGGCCCAAAAACGCTGCTGGAGCTCCAGTCATCTTGCTTATAGTTGAGGTAGCAAGAAGGAGGAAGAGAAGAAGGAAGGCACTCTCCCCTGCCTCTTTTTAAATTCTTTTTCTTTTCTTTTTTTTAATTAATAAACTTATTTTTTAGAACAATTTTAGGTTCACAGCAAAATTGAATGGAAAGTACAGATAGTTTCCATGTCCCTCAGGGTCCCCTTTTTTTCAAGTTATGAACTAAGTGCCACCCAGAAGCTTCTGCCTACATCTCGTCGGTCAGCACATGGGTATACCTGGCTAGAGCAAAGCTGGGAAGAGTAGTCTTTTAGTTGAAAGCTTTGCTGCCTTCGATAAAACTGGGCTTTGTGGCCAAAGTAGACAGGGAGGTTGTTGGTGAGGAAACTTGAAGTCTTGTCACAAAGCCATTTGATGTAAGAGAATCTCTTTATTATTTCCTGTTAATTATGCAAAAGAGAGTTTAAGTCCAAGCCTTAAACTGGTATGTTTAGAAAGCTGTTTTGTTTGTTGATGTTGAAATAACACGGTTTACCGTGTGTAATCATATGAGCTCTTAAGGGCTTCATCTTAAGCAGCAAAAATAATCATTTTAAATTATACTAAGGAATCATACTATTATACAAGGTACAAGAAGGAAGTATTTTATGTTAATTTGGAAGCACATGTAATGTTTTTTAACAGGATTTGAAGGAATGCCTTACGGAATGAAGAGCACAGTTTAAAAATCTTTAAAAAGTTTTTTAGAAAGCATTGAATATATATCTTTTTTTAACACCCTAGACTTTGGCTGTTATTTATTTCGTTTGTTTCATCAGTAAACGCTTCAACTTATACTGATTTCAAAAGGAAGTCATGGCAAGAATCTTTGCTTTGTCTTTCTCATAGAAGCGTGCTGCGGTAAGGACTAATTGCTTTATGATAAATGTTTTTTCTGTCTCCTCTCCTGTTCTTCTCTCTTCTCCCTAACCATCCCCTCCCCAAAAAGGGCATACTCCTTCCACGTTACTGCAGACGGTCAGATGCAGCCTGTCCCCTTCCCCCCGGACGCCCTCATTGGCCCCGGCATCCCCCGCCACGCTCGCCAGATCAACACCCTGAACCACGGGGAGGTGGTGTGTGCGGTGACCATCAGCAACCCCACGCGACACGTGTACACGGGCGGCAAGGGCTGCGTCAAGGTCTGGGACATCAGCCACCCCGGCAACAAGAGCCCCGTCTCTCAGCTCGACTGTCTGGTGAGTGAGAAGGAGCTGGTACACAAGGGTAATTTCCTCCTGGAGACTCAGTAAGGAAATCGCTGTCGGGGCCTGGGTTTTATTCCCATTATGAGGAAATGGAAGCCCATTCTGTTTCCTGTGTTAGCTATTTAGCTCTCCCCACTCTCTCCCCTCAGCGTGAAGGTTTCATTTGTTGATGCTTCAGTGGTTAAATCCCAGAGTTGATGGATTTCTCTTAAAACATATTTTAACAGTAGTTTACAGAAGCGGTCCTTGTTTGAATGTGTATTCAGAAGGGGGTTTCCCGTTTAATGGATGGAGTGCAGCTAGGCCTGGACTCTGAGCCCTGCACTCCCCTCGACTTTTAATTTCCCTACAGCCTTTGGATAAATATTGAAGAGTAAACATTTGATAACGTGGCATAAAACCATTCTGAACAGGGTCTGTGTTTTCAGGGAGACCTGGCTGAGTTTTATGACCTTAACTTTAGGAACGAGTTACTAGATTACACTGCAAGAAATCAGGGCAGCCTTCAGCAGAACGGGGGTGGTGGGAATGCTTCCCCAAGGCATCTACTCTACCCCGCCTCCCCCCAGCCAATACCGTGTTACATTTTTCAGGATCGTAGAATATGTCAGGACATGTTCTCTACACAGTAACCACAGGATTTACACACCACGTACCATTGGCCTTAAGTGGACTGTAGGCCGCCCTGCCCCTGTAGGGTGTCTTCTGCCTGCACTTTGCTTCGGCATATGGTACACTTTACCTGCTGCCTGCCTGGCAAATGGCAAGGATTCCCCAGAGGGTGTTTCCAGAACGAAGACTGACTGTGTTTTTGAGACGAAAAGCCTCTTCGGGCTAGTTCTTGTTTTTTTTTTTTGTTTTTTTTTTTGCAATCAAATAACTTAATATATCCATGAATGAAAGTTAAACATAGGGAAACATACTTAAACATCTTACGCAAAAACCCAAACAAGCTTTTTGGCAACCCAATGGTAGGAGAGTTTTGTAATACTCATCATCTTTTTTGAAATTACATTGCTTAAAGTTTCTCTAATCTGGCCACGATAGTGAGAGGCCCGCACACCGCGATGAAGAGTGGCCCCCTCTCGCCGCAACTAGAGAAAGCCCTCGCACAGAAACGAAGACCCAACACAGCCAAAAATAAATAAATTAAATTAAAAAAAAAAGTTTCTCTAATCTTTGAACAATAGGCCATGGTTAAAGCATACTAAAGACTCTGACTGTATCTGTTTGGGTCAAAGGATAGCAGTTATTTCTTTGTTGGAGAGGGCGGGGGTCATTTTAGTTCCCACCTCCCTTTTCTAATGTGTTGGTTTTGATGGAGAGATGCCTTCTTTTATTCATTTCTTTGGCCTTTGGATTGAGAGGCTTACATATCACAGCAGCCATGTTACAACTTGAGAAAGCAGCTGTGTTAAAGTTTCAGACAAGGATCCATTTGGCTAATGAAGACACAGTACAAGCCTTAGGCAGAAACTTAAGAGTAATGAAAACCAAAGCATAGGCAGTGTGTCTGCAGTTTCCAAATAGTAAATAACGGAGGGTGATGAGGTCAAAGATTTATAAACTAGCTGTGAAAAGTGGTTTCTTTGTAAAGAAGTACGTGTACCCTTACCTTACATCCACTGATCATCTCAGTTCCGTCTACTCAGCAGGAAATTGGGCTTCAGTGGCAGTTACATCTAAGCCTTCACACATGCCGAGCAATCCTGTGAGTTTGCTTTGTTTACGACTTCAAAGGAGCCAGTGGCCATCAGATCCTGATCTTTACTACAGAACGCTTGCTTTGGTAGTGTCCATGAAATAAATACCACTTTTTAAGTCAACAGCCGAGACAGCAGTTAGAGAACATGGCATTGTTACTGCTTGGTCATGCATTATAACAATTGAATTATGTTTATTTCACAGAACAGGGATAACTACATCCGTTCCTGCAAATTGCTCCCTGATGGCTGCACTCTCATAGTGGGAGGGGAAGCCAGTACCCTGTCCATTTGGGACCTGGCGGCTCCCACCCCGCGCATCAAGGCAGAGCTGACGTCCTCGGCCCCCGCCTGCTACGCCTTGGCCATCAGCCCCGACTCCAAGGTCTGCTTCTCATGCTGCAGCGACGGCAACATCGCCGTGTGGGACCTGCACAACCAGACACTGGTGAGGTGAGCAGGGGTGGTTTCCTGAGTGGGCCTTCCCTGCTTGAGTACCTGGGTCAAAAGGCCCCCTATTACCCCTGCTTCTCTGCCTGCCCCCAGGCTCAGGCCGCACGTGCCAGGCTTGGATCTGGGTGTCAGTACCGTATCACCGCCCTCAGAGGGCTTACGGTCTCGCGGCCACGCTTGGGTGTCACCCAGGCTTTATATTTACCTCCCTAATGTTCCCATTCTTCAGCCACATACACATGCCAGATTTGTTTAAAAAACATTCCTGGCTTTTGCCAAGGGGCAGCATACCGTGGATTAGATGGAGGTGCAAAAGGTCCTCAGTACTGGATGTTTTTGGCTTTGCCTAGAACCTCGTATGTGCACACAGGAGCCAGCTGATAAAGGATGACAGAAAATCAACAAAAGGACATTAGAAGAGGAGATTCCACAAATTTCACCCACAAAATGGTTTTAAAGTAGCTGTGTTTCTCAATAACTAAATAAGCTCTGTCCAGGGGTCATTTCACCCAGGAACGAGCCCAGCTGCTTGGAATCTGCCACCTTTGTGTCCCTTCTCTGTGAGCTCTGGCCAGCTCACTCCCTCCGGCTGAGTCGGTGCTCACATCAGGGATGTTAGAGAAAAGTCTTTAGAAAAGGAAGAACTAGTTAAACGTCTACGGCAGAACGGGCCTGTGTTTCGCCCTTTCGTGTCACAGTTTGTCTTCGCTCAGGAACACTGTTCATGGTGCATTTTTATACTTGTAGGTTACTTAGCAGGGCTCCTCCCGTGCTTCCGGGCCCAGAGCTGGAGGGAAGGGACGGGCTATGGAATTGATTATAGCAGCTCACTCTTTCTTCAGCCGTTTCTGTAGAAATCCACTAAGTGTCACCGAACCAGGCTCTCTGTCCCTGTGTGTGTCACTCTCCGGGCAGCTCAGAATGAGCAAAGTGAACAAACGGAGCCAAGCCAACAGCCCCTTCAAACTTTCAGCCTAGCAAGTGTTGGCTGTTTTTTCTTTTCTTTCTGCTTTTTTCTTTTTTAAACTTAATAAATAGCTCTCCCAAAGTATTCATTCGAAGTGCTTTTCAAGTATTCATCTCTTTAATCCTTGTCACTTCTGCACTGCTGTTATCCTGATATTATTGTGGAGGAGCTGTAATGGGGCCCAGGCACTCTGCCCTCTTGTATGTTCTGAACCCCTGCTCTGTGCCGGCCCCCAGGGAATAAGTACCTGTTGGATATGTTGGCCTGCTTCACACATCCCTCTCTGTCTCAGTTTGGACAGGCCACACGTGGCTAGCGGCCTCTCTGTGAGACAGGGCAGTACAGAGTCTCCTGAATATCTTTGTATCTGCTGTGACCCAGCACGTCCTGAACAGCCCTAGGATCTGCGTTCTAGGAGCCTGACCTGAGGGTAGCGCTGAGACAAGTGGATGGAGAGATGGAGGAACACCCACCAAGAGCTTAGGTCAGCAGAGAAACACAGTTGTTTTCAAGAAGTCAGAGTATTTCATGAGTTTCAGAGGTAAAAAAAAATTTAGAGGGTGAAATGAAGAGGAGGTCCTTGGGTTTCACGAGCTGTTTGAGGACAGAAAAGCAGCACTTTGGAAATGTGGGGCAGGACTGCTTCAGACCAGCGGGAAAGCCTTGGATGCAGGCTGGGACGTTTGAGGCAGAGAGTTGGGGTGCATGGGGGAGAGGACCAGGATGGAAGCTCTGAGTGGTTTTCAGGGAAGAGCTTTTTGGAGTGATGGTTCACATCTTGTCTCAGAATTCAGGGCAACAGTGGTGCTCTTGTCTTTTCCTCCATGCCCTTTAAATTCCAAGCTCAGCTTTAAAGTTGGGAGCTCTGCGGGAATAATAAGGTAATAGGAAGGAGAGGCGGTGGAGACTTTTCTCTGGGTGTTGAAATTTCCAAGCAGTTCTCGCATGGATTCTGCCTGGTTCGCCATCCTGATCGGACCTCGGAACACTTCTCACCTGTTCCAGTCACTCCTCTGCCAGCAAAACCAGGTCCACGACCCCCATACCACCAGCCCTGTGGTGGCTTACGTCAACCTCCCCTCGGCAAGCCCTGCCTGGAGCCTGGCAGAGCATCGCACTCAGCAAATCCCTGTTGGCTGGTTGTCCTTGGTAGTGGTTCTTTGTTTTTTGTTTGTTTGTTTGTTTTTTGAAGTATAGTTGATTTACAATGTTGTGCTAGTTTCTGCTGTACAGCAAAGTGACACATTCTTTTTTTATATTCTTTTCCATTATGGTTTATCCCAGGAGTTTGGATAGAGTTCCCTGTGCTAGACAGTAGGACCTTGTTGTTTATCCATTCTAAATGTAATAGTTTTCATCTGCTAACCCCAAACTCCCAGTCCATCCCTCCCAGCCCTCCACCCTTGGCAACCACAAGTCTGTTCTTTGGTGGTGGTTTTTGACTGAGGCACGAGGTTCCCCTTTAAGAGAACAACAGCCTTGTGCTCAGATTTGAGGGCAGGACCGTGCCCAGGGGTCAGTCAGCAATCAGCTCCGTCTCTGCCCCGCACCTCTGAGTCAGGAGGCCGGCATGCCCCTTTGTCTCCAGGAGTCCAGATTTCCTAACGTGGGGCTCTTTCGAATAGAAAAAGCGAGGTTGAGTAAATACATGAGCTCATGCTTTGTTGGCACGAAGGGCATTGCGGTGTTACTCACTCATGGAAATGGGAGTGCTCCTGGGCCCTGAGCTGGTGATGTGGTGATTCAGGCCCGCACAGTTATAGGCCAAGCCTGCTTCTTTCTCTAAGGAATACACTTGGGATTTTGTGTGTTTGTCTTTTTTTCCCCCCACTTTCATACTTAAACACTTTTCCAGACCTGGGAGGAATTTTACCTTCCAGACAGATTTGTAAGAACAGCTATAGGAGCGTATTTAACTTCTCCTGTGTGGTGACCTAAAACGGCATTCCATTTCTTCAGCACTTGGATCATGAAAAAAGGAAAAGAAAGTCTGCAGGTGCCGTTTCCTCTCCTCCTCGGGGGGAAGGTTGGTTTGATCTTGCACATCAGCAGACACCGAGGAGATGACACACGCACAGCGAGTCCAAAACTAACAACACAACAGTGTTTACCTTGAGCTCTGGCAGGAAATCATTATTCAATCTGGTTTGTTTTATCAGGCAATTCCAGGGCCACACAGACGGGGCCAGCTGTATTGACATTTCTAACGATGGCACCAAGCTCTGGACGGGCGGCTTGGACAACACGGTCCGGTCCTGGGACCTGCGCGAAGGGCGGCAGCTGCAGCAGCACGACTTCACCTCCCAGGTGCAGGCTTGTCCCTCCCCGGAACCCACGCGGTGCTCTGTGTGTGGCGCACGCCCTCCCCACACCTCCCTCCCTCCCTCCCACCCCCAAGAGTAGTAGCTAGACAAACAGACCGGGCTTTAATCTGAGATACACACACACACACGCACGCACGCACGCGCACACACACACACACACACACACACACACACACTACCCTGAAACACTTAGACTGGTTTTTAAAATGCTGTAGGTTAAGACGTGTTAGTTGTTTTACTTGTATATGAGTTCGTTTCAGGAATTTGTGCCATGAAGAACATACAGGGTCTGATCTGTTGTCCACCTTCTCACCATCTAATGTGGGGGTGAGAAATGATTTTATTCACGTATAAATAGACCTTGAAAACATGCAGGGATATCACAAGGAGTAGAGAAAAATCATAACAGCTCTGCAAGTTGATTCATTTTGCTTAAATCAGGGAGCTTAAAAAATACAGCGGTATCTCAGTGGATGCCCATTTTATTACTCATCCCTTAGACACTGGACTCATGGCTGACTCGATTTATGGAGTTTTGAAATGATATAAAAATGGCAACTTTGTGGATTGTGGATGTTATTTAGATGTCAAGTGTCTGAATCTAGGCCTGTTTGGGGAGAGATAGTGCATGCCATTTTAAGTGCTTTCTGTTGATGGTGGAATTGTTCTTTTTATCGTGACTTATTTACTGACTTTTTTTTCTTTAATAATTCCAGTCAGAAAAATAGGGCAGAAATGGAAAACAACTTATACATGCAACTAAATTTCATGTCCCTGTCAAAATTGTGTTGAGTTTCTTATAGTCTTCCCTTCCAGCCCTGTTCCCGTTATGGGTAGGATCCTATTTTTGGTCTGCCCTTTTTTAAAACTTCTTATGGAAAATTTCAAATATATTCAATATATGAGAACGGAGAATGTTCAAGCATATATGAAAGTACAGAGAATTATATGATAAACCACATATGCCCATCACCCAGCTTCAACAGTTACTAACACATGACCAGTCTTGTCTCATCTGTCATCCCTGCCCCCAAACACTGGATTATTTTAAAGTAAATCCCAGACGTTATATCGTTTCATCCATAAGTATTTCAGTTAGTATCTGTAAAAGACAAGGAACCCTTTCAAACAACACACAGAATACCGTTATTATTAAGAATAATTTCTTGATTTTATCACCCATGACATAAGTGTTGCAGTTGTTTTTATTTTTTTCCAATTGTTTCATAAAGGTCTTTAACACTTGACTTATCTGGGTTGGCATGGTTGTCCTATAGACTTTGCCTTTGCTTATTACCTCCTCCTGTTCTTGCTAGTCCTGTTCTTCCCCTTTTCTTGTTGTCTGTTCACGTCCTAAGTCTATTGGGCAGAATACCCAGTGGGCCTCTTCTGCTTCTTGTAGATATTCTCCCTTGGTTATTGCCCAACTGGCGAGTGGCTGGCCGTGGGCATGGAGAGCAGCAACGTGGAAGTTCTCCACGTGAACAAACCTGACAAGTACCAGCTGCATCTCCACGAGAGCTGTGTGCTGTCCCTGAAATTTGCGTATTGTGGTGAGTTCAACTGAAAGGAAACCGGGGAATGTTGATGGCCTTAATGGAAAATACTTATAAAAAATATAGTGGAGATGATATCTGGAAAAAATGTTGTTCTCTGAGCAGCTGGATGCAGTAATTCTGTTGTCTTAAAATGTCCCTCAGAGCATATAGGGATGTCTGTTTTCGTCTGTTTCCCTGACTTGGGAAAAGTCAGCAGGTGATACAATTGCCTAACACAAGGTTTTGACACATGTTTGTTTTCAGCGGGGAGTGTCAGGGGTGTGGGTGGAGGCAGTTAGTTGCCACTCTGAGAGGGGTTGGTGGGAGTTTATATAGAAAAATGAGGCAGGAGCAGAGGAGGTTGCTATGGACTGACCAGGATGAGGAGCCCATGGGCAGAGAAGGGAACATTTAGCTGCACCCAGACCGTTACATTCTGCAGTGAGGATAATGAGGGAAGAAGTTCATGGGGGAGTCAAATATTTATTCACAAGATGGATGGATGGATGGATGGATGGATAGATGGATGGATAGCTATCACATATTGACCATTCTATGTGCCATATGTCCTGTCTGCCATTTTACTTAGATTCGTCATTTAATCCTTCCTAGTCCCATTTTATCATAAGGAAACTAACAGAAGACAACTTCATTGATTGACTATTCGAGAGGACGCACTGCATGCTCGGTGTGAAGCTACCTGTCATGTATCTGGGGGCTAACGGGACTGACATGGTTCCTGCTACCGCTTTGATTAAACCCAAGATCACAGATGGTTCACAGTGGAGCCCAGATTTAAAACCTGCTGTGTCTACCCATGTCATGGCCCAACCCCTTGGACATGATAGTTCATGATTAAAAATGCTCTGAGTTTGATTAAGCCCAAGTAGCTAATAGAATAGCAGGAATTTTAATCTAGTTAAGCCACAACCACATGTTCCTTTGCTCATTCTAGGTAAATGGTTTGTGAGTACTGGAAAAGATAACCTCCTCAATGCTTGGCGGACACCCTATGGAGCTAGTATATTCCAGGTAAGTCCGTGCTCCTTACATAGAATGACAGACAGTTGGACCACAGCATTGCTGATGACCCCAGAAGTGAAGGTGCCTTGTTGGGAGCAGGGCCCTGAGCATCTCTGTTCCACATTAAACACATGTCCATTGTTTTCTCTTCCAGTCCAAAGAGTCCTCATCCGTGCTCAGCTGTGACATCTCTGTGGATGATAAGTACATAGTCACTGGCTCAGGGGACAAGAAGGCTACAGTCTATGAAGTCATCTACTGAAAACATTATGTGGTTTAACGTTTATAGTTGAATTGGGCCAAAATGTTTTGAATTTGTAGAAATAGAAAAGTTGTAACTTTAAAAACACAAAAGCCTGTTTCCAAACCTTGACACAAAACTACTCTGCGTCTACAAAGAGGAGGCAGTGAGCACATCAACAGAAGGTCACCTACCTACCTAGACCAAATGGAGCACCGAGGCAAAGTGGACAGAGGGGTGAGGGTTGTGGGCTTGAGGAATGGAGCCCGCTGACCCGGGCAGAGTCCATCCTTTTCTTTCTGTGAGATCTGCCGAGATTACCTTTCTGTTCCTTGCCGTTCCCCTCCTGTCTGTCCTTGGTAGAGCAGTGGTGTCTCCAATGAACTTGTTTCCTCGTTTTGCATCTTGTGAAATGTTTTTTTGTATTTTTGTTGAAGGTTAAACATTTGTATAAATTGTAAATATATTTGGTTTATTACAGTAAAGGCTTTAGTACCAATAAGTGGTTTTCCTTCTCCTTCTTTATTGTTTTTATCAACGCTTTGGGATCACTGGTGCGGGTCCTATAAGCAAAGTTCAAACATTTGTAGAGGAAGTTTTAAAATGCACTTCTTATTTTATAAATATATTTTGTCACGGACTCCCACTGCACTAGAACCTCATTAACACTTCTGAGTTAACCAGGAAGTCAAGACTAGGAATAATGAGTAACCGAAGGTTTATTAACGACGATTTTATTTGGGAAGCAAAAATAACTTTGCCAAGATTCATTCTTTTGTTTGGATACTGTTGTGATTCGAGGTCGCAAATTAAAGCTTTGCCTTTTCTTGGTGATTCACTGGGAGATAGAATATTCTTTTCTCTAGGAAATCCTAGCATTTTCAAATCTCTAGTCTCTCCCTTCACAAGCTGCACATTTCAAGAAAGAGAGGTGACTTGGGTTTAGTGTTAAGACTGATGATATCCACAAAGCTGTGGAGTTCATCAACCTGTAAAAGAAAGGTGGGATGCCTGCTAGTTTTATCTCATTAATACTTATTTGATCTATTATATTAATTGACTTAAGCCAACCACACCCAGCACTTTGCTCCATCCTTCTCATTAAGGCTTTTCCCTGCAGCTACAGCCCTGGCTCACTGTCATTAGTCTGGTCTTTATCTTTGTGGACAAGCTTTTACTAATTGGATTAGATGAAACCTGTAACCCTGGGCTTTTAATAAGTTGCCATGCATGGTTCCTCCTGGAAAGGCTGCGTGACTCATTCTTTATATACCTATTATTTACTGCTATATTTTCAAAAATAATGGTTAATAATTTTAAACCAGGTTTTCTGGCTGTTTAAAAATAGCACCTAAGGAATCTTTTAATGTTCTTATTTTCTTATGATCCAGCAAGTTGTTGGCAGTTTGTCTTAACATTTTTCGTTTGTTATCCAGACCTTCTTGTTTTTATACACTTAACAACATTATTTTGTTTGCTTTTTGCCAAAATGTTTATGTACATAGTTCGTTAAGTATTTTCTCTTCTCAGTAAGTGGATGGCAATGGCCTAATTACTAAAGCTGATTTCTCTCTCATCCCTTCCTTGTATAATGAAGTAAGTTTCTATACTGCAGACTCTGATGGCTTGTTAATGAGCTGTTTACCTTTTCTGTTCTCTGTCCTTCCCTGCCTCACCATCCTTATTTTCTGTAGAGTAGAGGTTAAGTTGCTGTAACAGCACCCAACAATACAGTGGCTTTGAGACCACAAAAGGGTTTGTGTCTTACCCACCTATGACCCAGAGCCTCAGGGCCGTGTTGCAGCTCTGCACGTCCACCGTTCTTCCCGTGGGCCTCCACTCCTAGTCATCAGCGGGGAAAGAGTGGGAGTCCAAGGGAAAGGGGTATGCTTCCAGGCAGGTGACTAGGAATTTGTCCATCACTTCCACTACTGGTCCCTTGGTGGGGACTTAGTCACGGGGGAGACTAGGAGATTTCTCCTACTGTGCAGCAGGTGCTCCTGGAGAAGGGGGAATATATTTGAAGGGATTCTGGGTTAAAGAAACAGTCCTATTTTCTGTCGGTGCATTTTCTCCCTTCATGCTTTATGGTTTCCCAAGCTTCCGATGTTCTTCTCTCATGGGATTTTCTGAGGGTCTAGATCTTATCAAGACATCGATGATCTTGAATCTGATGAAACCAGTTCCATTGCTTTTGGATGAGACTCTAGCCTGGCCCTGGAAGAGGCGTTCTACAGAGCTAGTCCCTCTGCTTGGGGTTTGGAATCTTGGGGAATTACCAGGACAATTGTTTCCTCACTTGTACAACGGGAACGATAAAATAGTCATACCTCCTTCTCAGGGTCTTGAAGGTCAGACTCAGGGATGTGAAGCATGACCAGGAGCACCAACTGTCTCACAGATGGAGGACATGAATGGGAGATTTCTTCCTCAACTGTGAAGTTAGGAGGCCCCACTTCTCTCCCCCGGGAGATTGGAATCATGGGATCGTTGACACCTGGGTAAGCCAAATGTTTATGTACCTCTTGCCTTGAATATGGATTACAAATTAGTGTTCAACAAGTTCAGATACCCCTAGAGAGCCGTGCAAGGCAGGTTCACATATAAGAATATCAGGAGATGATTGTCATTATCCCTATTTAAGTAACCAAGGCTCAGGGAAGCTGTGTCCTCCTGACCTCATGGGAGATAGAACCAAATTCAGGTTTGTTCTTTCTGGTGTTGCAGAGTGGCCTGTGATCTTTCCCAGCTCTTCAGATTTCCTCTTCGTTTTGTTTGAAATATTTACAACTTGCACATTTCCCTGATGTATATAGGTGTATAGATAGGTTTGTCTTTACTATTTTAGGACTGAACTTATGCAAATGATTGTTTTCCCCATTCTTTTTAATAGGTTTTATTTTATATCTATTTAATCTTGTTTTTGTTCTGTTTTGTTTTAAATCACTCAGTCTTAACCTTGAATGTAGGTTTCTGCCACGTGGCTCTTCCGTGGAATTGAAGTTTGCTGGGTAAAAATTGAAGGCCTAGTGAGATTGGTTTTGTAATGCCTTTTTTCATAACTAGATGTTTCTAGTACTTCATAATAAGAACAAAATATCTCATCAATGTGATAATTAACATTTTTAAAGTTTTTATTTGGCAGATGATAGGGAAGTTTCTGGCATAAATTATAATAATCCTCACAGTGGCTGAGAGATGGGATTTTTGATGGGTTAATTCTTTGAATATTTCATGACTGGCAAGTAGCAGCTGGCTCCAAAGCATTCATAAAGGGATTTTAAAAATTGCACTTTTGCTAATGGCACAATGAGGTGGTGACTTTCCCAAAAGTTTTCCAGCAAATCAGAGAGAGGGATCAAATTCTCAATTTCAGCGAGCTGTTTAATTCCATCAAGAGATTGCTTCCTCTGCCATCAGCTTGAGCATGAGGGAGGACATTTCAAACCCTCCACTCTGCTGTAGATCGTGGCTTATTTGTTTCTCAAGAATATCTTCTCTTCACTCTTCCTTCGGAAGTGAAATCGTCAGATCACCACAGGTTCAGGCTCCCCTGAGCAAGATGAAGCTTGTGTAAGGCGCATTTTCTGCCCCAGTGAACTTTCTCTCCAGACAGCCAAAACTTCTCTGGCTTCATATTTTGTCCTAGCACTTCAACAGTTAAGTGGTTTGGTGTTAATTGGGTTCCTATTTTTAGAGGAGTTTTTCTCAGACTTTATAGTCTGCATCAGAATCACCAGGAGGACTAGTTAAAATTCAGATTTCTGGGGCTTCCCTGGTGGTGCAGTGGTTGAGAATCTACCTGCTAATGCAGGGGACACGGGTTTGAGCCCTGGTCTGGGAGAATCCCACATGCCGCGGAGCAACTAGGCCCGTGAGCCACAACTACTGAGCCTGCGCGTCTGGAGCCTATGCTCTGCAACAAGAGAGGCTGCCATAGTGAGAGGCCCGCTCACCGCGATGAAGAGTGGCCCCCGCTTGCCACAACTAGGGAAAGCCCTCGCACAGAAACGAAGACCCAACACAGCAAAAATAAATAAATTAATAAACTCCTACCCCCAACAGCTTCTTTAAAAAAAAAAAAAAATTCAGATTTCTGAGTCCCAGACTCAGAGTGTTTGATTCAGTAGGTCAGGGTGGGACCTGAGAGTTTGCATTTCTCAGACAAGTTCCTAGTTGTTCCTGAGGCTCCTGGTCTGGAGACTACACTTTGAGAACTGCTAATCTAGAGCAATAATCTTTACAGTAGAGCTATCAACTATTAGAGTATATTCATATTTTCTTAAGACTGGAATAACTGTATACTTTTGGCTTTGGGCTGAGGATTAAAAGTAAAATGACAATAAAATGCAAGGCATACTGTTTTGATGTTGCTGTTCTTACATTAGTCTCTGTTCCCAAAACTAACTTTTGCAGCTAAGTATTATAATAGGTCTAAACCAAAATAAAATGCAAGGCATACTGTTTTGGTGTTGCTGTTCTTACATTAGTCTCTGTTCCCAAAACTAACTTTTGCAGCTAAATATTATTATAGGTCTAAACCAAAATAAAATGCGAGGCATACTGTTTTGATGTTGCTGTTCTTACATTAGTCTCTGTTCCCAAAACTAACTTGTGCAGCTAAATATTATAATAGGTCTAAACCAAAATTGAGCTCTTAAAAAAGTTGCTTTTTTTTTTTACTTAGCCATTACTCAGTGTGAATTATGTGAGTCTTATTATAAGGCTTGGAAAACCTACCATAATCACCTCATGTAGTAGAAGCCTCGAGAATGTACACAATGTTGGAATAGTGCTGCATAATTAAAAGTTAGAAATTGTTCTTCAAAAACCGGAATACTTACTGTATGTAGAACAATAAGCTGCTGACTTTATAGAATGTTTTTCTTCTTCAAATTATTATATTAGATTCAGTCAGTCAGCCAGTGTTTATTGAGTGGATGATCTCAACATGGGGGCAGTCACTGGGCTAAGGTGAAATTATTCCAGCGGAGGGCACTGGGGAAGAATCTACTGGCAGTAATGGAGGGGGATGTGGGTGAGTCACTGCCCAAAGGAGACCAACAGTAAGAGACGGGCAGGCAGCTCTCAGCAGTCTTGGATGTGAATTACTCATTTGACATTAGCTGGCTAGGGCCGCCGGTGGGTGACACTCCAGCAGGTATTTGGAAGAACTCTTGTGTTCCAGGTACTGGGCCAAGGGCTTCCACTTGTTTTCTCATGATTATTTTTTTATTCATAAAAGTATCATATATCTCTGATTTTCAATTTGGAAAATATGGCAAGGTACAAAGAAAAATAAAAACCTATAATTGTACCACTTAGAGATAATATATTATTTTTATGCCTATTATGTCAACTATAGTAGAGACGATTAATAATAGCGAACAATTTGTTGAGTGTTTACTATGTGCCAAGGACAGTTGAACACTTTGTGTTATCTCATTGAATTTTCACAAAAGCCCAATGAGGTAGTTACTGGTTTCATACTCATTTAACCGCTGAAGAAACTAAGATTCAGTAACCAGCTTGAGATCACACAACTAATTGTTGTTAGAGTGAGATTTAACCCAGGTGGTCAGATTGCAAAGCCCATTGTCTTAATTCTACTGTTCTACCTACTTGTCCTTGTGGTTTTGGAACCTGCTTCTCACTTTTTCTTTTTTGTTTTCAGCTTGACGTATAATTGAAAAATAGTAAAATATTTAAAGTGTCCAACATGATGATTTGATATACATATACATTGTGAAAGGATTCCCCACATCCAGTTAATTAACACATGCATCGCTTCACATATTTACCTTTTTTTTTAACATCTTTATTGGAGTATAATTGCTTTACAATGATGTGTTAGTTTCTGCTTTACAACAAAGTGAATCAGTTATACATATACATATGTTCCCATATCTCTTCCCTCTTGCGTCTCCCTCCCTCCCACCCTCCCTATCCCACCCCTCTAGGTGGTCACAAACCACCTAGCTGATCTCCCTGTGC
>NC_041222.1:30958092-30977914 GCF_002837175.3 Physeter macrocephalus
GTCGATGGGCATTTAGCTTGCTTCCATGACCTGGCTATTGTAAATAGTGCTGCAGTGAACATTGGGGTACATGTGTCTTTTTGAATTATGGTTTTCTCTAGGTATAAGCCCAGTAGTGGGATTGCTGGGTCATATGGTAGTTCTATTTTTAGTTTAGTTTTTTTTTTTTTTTTTTTTTGGTGAGAACACAAGTTCTACTTTCCTGGCAAATTTCAGTTATACAATACATTATTATTATCATCATCTACCTTATTTATCTTATAACTGTAATTTTGTACCTTTACCAACCTCTCCCTATTTCTCTCAACCCCTGTCAACCATCCTCTACTCTGTTTCTATGAGTTTGACTTTTTTTTTAGATTCCACATATAATGCACCATGCAGTATTTGTCTTTCTCTGTCTGGCTTATTTCACTTAGCTTAATGCCCTCTAGGTTATTCCATCTTGTCACAAATGGCAGGCTTTCCTTTTCAAAGGCTGAATGATAATTCCATTATATATATATATATGCATACATATACTTACATATGTCACATTTCCTTTATCCATTTATCTGTTGATGGACACAAGGTATGATATTGTTTTTGTACATTGGCTATTGTGAATAATGCTGCAATGAACATGGGGGTGGACATATTTCTTCAAGATGATTTCATTTCCTTTGAATGTCTACAAAGAAGTGGGATTGCTAGATCGTACGGCAGTTTTATTTTTAACATCTTGAGAAACCTCTGTAGTGTTCTCCGTAGTGGCTGAACCAATGTACATTCCCATCAAGAGTTCCCTTTTCTCCATGTTCTCGCCAGTGTTTGTCAGCTCTTGTTTTTTTGGTTATAGATATCCTAACAGATGTGAGATGATATGTCCTTGTGGTTTTGATTTGCATTTTCTGATGATCAGTGATGTTAAAAACCTTTTCATGTATTTGTTGGCCATTTGTATGTCTTCTTTGGAAAAATGTCTATTTAGGTCCTTTGCTCATTTTTAAAAAGTAGGTTATTTGAGGGTTTTTGCTATTCAGTTGACTTTATTATTAAAATTTATTCACAAACAACTTACTATGCTGGGTTTACTCTCACTTGCCCTTTCTCTTTTATTAGGCATATAGGCTATTTTGAACACCGAGATACAATTATAGAGAAAATGTTTGTATATCATATTCTAGCCTTACTCCTGTTCCTTTTCTTAGAGTTAATCCCAAGAAATGGAATTACTGCATCAAAAGATAGAGTGATATTTCAGATCATTGTTATTATTCACTGCCAAATTGCATTCCAGAAATATTGGGCCCATTTATACTACCCTCAGCGAAGCATGGCAATACTAGTTTGTTTCAGGTTGACCACATTGTTCTTACTCTAAAGAATATTTGCTAGTGATGGGCCATAAATGATATCTCATTTCCCCATTTAGTTTTGTTCTAACTTATATTCATTCTTTGAAAGGATCCTAAGGAGCTCAGCTCTTTGATCATCCTGTCCCCATACTTAAGATGTCTGTCCTGTTAACAATTCCTAGAAAACCTTTCATAGACCCTTGAGAGTTTCTTTCAGCCACTTAAAGTGGATGTCCAATTTTTTCAAGATAGCTTTCTGTTGTATAAACTTGTGGGCTTTATTTTCAATATTGAGAATCAGTGGTTTTTAATAATTACGTGTGTTAATTATTTTCCATCGTTACTCTTTGCTGGCCTCGAGGTAATTTAGAAACCACAATGACGGTAAATGTTAGTAATGAGTTAAAAGCAGGTTACTGTAACCTACTTCTATACCATTTTTGTTGTTTAAAATAAAAGGTTCTTCTGTAGTTGCGTGAGTAATATCCTACTTGTAATGAGGACACAAACTGGGCACTGTTAGGAGAACACTGCATTTGGAATCAACTCCCATCAGGTAAGGATACTAGGGGTGATTCATATGTATACATATACATACATTCATATGTACATGGCCTTGGGCAAGTTCCTTAGTCCCTCAGGATCTTTCTTCAACTGTCAAACTGTAATAAAAATGCCTGCCTCACAGGGTTGTTGCAGGAATTAGATGAGATGCCATGTTTTTGAGAATTCAGCAATTGAACAATTTTAAGAAATTTGAGATTTTTAAAACAAAATTTACAGATTTTCATCATTTTTTGAGACTTTAACCATGTTGAGAACTTAATATGATGCTGGCTGGTCACGCTTTTGTTTGAGAAGCTGCCACTTGAGTCCCTGTCTGGCTGACCACTGAACTTACCTGCTTGTTGTTATTTGTGAATGCCTTGGGCAATGAGGAGATGGTCTCAGAATGAACTAAAGCTCGCACATCAGTAACTGGCACTGTCAGCAACTCCAGTTTAGTCTGTTGAAGTACATCTGTGGGTCTTGTAAAGTCAGGCCTCTGCGTCCAGGACCTTCGGAACTGGCATCTTTCCCTAGAAATAACCAAACTCAGGTGTCAACTTTTGAAAAGGCAGTTTCTAAAGAAACTTGGAATTGCTTTGCAGCACTTATAGGGGTGCTGCAGACTTGTTTCGGTCCTGACACCGTCTGCTGGCAACTGGTGTAGGTCTGTCTACTCTTCATAGCTTATCTCAGCTCTGAAAAAGATGCTGACAGTGTCAGTAAATGGATTTTAACTTAATAGGTTATGTTGGGAGGGTACCGTTCATCTCTTAGAACACTGATCATTCAGACTCTTCTCTCTAGGAAGAAAATGTATGCTTCAATATTCCTTAGAGTTTGGATGGCATATATCTCTTGCAATTTTTTTTCTTGCAATTTTAAAGGCTATATTATGCATTTCACCCAAAAGGAGTGTGCTTTAAGGCTTGCACAATTTCTACCTGTTCTGTTAATTGTCAGTGTCAGCATTTTTTTGGATGCATGTGGCCATCGCCCTTGCTATAAGCAGAGCCTGATACTATTTCTTTATTTTCCTCACTCTGTATCTAGTTAGAGCTAACCAGTGTAACAACCCAGTTTTATTGTATGCTCTGAAACCGATTGAGTAAGCAATAGCCAACATGCAAAGCCACTTACAAAAGTATGGCAGGAGGGTCCAAAAATCAAATTACTGTCTTTTATATATGTAGATATCTATACAGATCTATATCACTAAGGAAGGAACTATAAAGCTTAAAAAAAACTGCAAACCTCTCCATCCTAATATTTCTATTTTTGCAGTATTTCCCTTGTCTCTTTCTATGTGCATTCACATGTAAGCACAGCACTCATTTCATCCTGCAGTATTCTGTTCTTCACATTAAACTATCACAAGTTCTTTTCCCCCCATATATCTGCATAGTCTTCAGTTCTTTTTATTGGTTCCATCAAATGATACACCACCATTTATTAGACTACTTCTGCAATGTTACATGGTTATTTTTTTTTTTTACCACATTTTAACTCTAATAACCACTACTGCATTAAGTATCTCCGTGTATAGAACTTTTTTCTTCTTTTGAACTACTTTGGTATAACCTCAAGCACGGCATTGTTAGATCATAGGGTGTGAATATATTATAAGCCTATTTTTCATGTTTGTAGTTGGCTTTCTTGTTTGCATAAAAGTAAAATCTGTTTCCTCCACCCAACACAAGCATCTCAATCAAGAGTTGTATTTTTATCAAGCATTTCAGTTGTAATATTTCATGAGAATGTTTTATATGGCAAAATGAAAGAAAGGAACACACTGTTTCCCTTTCCATAATACAAACCGTCAGCACTCAAGTGAGGTCTATGTGACAAAACCTATGCCCTTCTGGTTTTCTTATTGTATGAAGTGACCTGTATCTCACTTCTGTGTAAAAGACAGTTGATGAGAAAGACAAAGCTCTTGTTCTTTGGGTGAGTGATTCATTGGTTGATTGCCTAGAGTTTTCCACTTGGGAGCAAATTCCTTCTGTGGTTTCCAGAGCTTGAAGAGACATTAGTTTGCTTTTCAATTTACATGGCCATTCTACTGAATCCACTACACAGCACTCTGCAATTGTAATAGCCCCAATACATAACTTCACATTTGGAATGTAAAGTGCAACCATTCTTAATAGTTTAGTTTAATGGCCACTCTTTTCTTTCCCCTATGGTTTGTTGTATATTATTTTTTTAAGCAGGCAGCCATTTTAATGCTACCACATTCTCCATTTAACGTACCGTCTGCAGTGAAAATCCTTTTAAAAACAACTATAGTCCCTTGGAAAGCAAATCTCTCAGTACAAGAAAACATTGATCTACAGGAAGAAAATGACCCAATGAGCCCTAGTCTGGAATTTTCCTTTTTCTTGTCTTCCCCTCTAAGAAAAGTGAGCATGATGTATAAGCCGTGGGGAGAGGAGCTGTTGAGACCTGTGGGATGGCAGTTTTTAAGGTCCCTGGCAGACCATCACCTGTATATTTGTTTTACTTGAATGACTAGATTTTGAATTAAAGAAACCCTTGTTTTATTTTTTTTTGAAGCCTTATGAAGTTTCAGGTCACTTTAATTCCTTTTCTTCTTTCACCCCTTTGGCTGAACCCAGGAACCTAGCCTTCCTGACTCTCCCCTTCAGTGCTATCTTCTGAGATCAGTAAAGTAAGAGTTCCTGCTCTCAGCTCTTGTGGTGGGGGGTGGGTGGCATCCCTGATTCCGTTACCAGGGAAACCAGTATCAGATGGGTGCAAAGAAGGTAAAGGGTTCAAGCATCTTATTTGAAGTAATGAACTAATACAACCCATAACTCTCCCCCCCCCCCGCCTATGTAATGTCATGGAAACAGGAACAGAAAAGCCAGCAACTGACAGTAAAGTCACGTGTCTCCGTGTCTCTCTAGGTGTCAGGCATCCTTTTGATATCTTCAAATGCCAATTTGTACAATCCCATGACATATCGTTGAGCTTGAAAGACTTTTATTTGAAGAGTGAATAAAATAGAATTCACCCAGCCAAGATGTCTGCTCTTCTAACCTTTTATCAAACAAATAAGAATTCAGTAATATGGTCCAGGTGATTATTACTGCTTTCCATCGTCGCCACTTTGTCAATGTGCAAACCTTGTCTACCATGTTTGTCTTTCTAATTTCTGAACTAATGCTTAGCAGCATGATGACTATCTGCTAGTGGCTGTTATTTATTTATTTATTTATTTTTTCTTTTTGGCTATGTTGGGTCTTCATTTCTGTGCAAGGGCTTTCTCTAGTTGTGGCAAGCGGGGGCCACTCTTCATCGCGGTGCGCAGGCCTCTCACTGTTGTGGCCTCTCGTTGCGGAGCACAGGCTCCAGACGCGCAGGCTCAGTAGTTGTGGCTCACGGGCCCAGCTGCTCCGCGGCATGTGGGATCTTCCCAGACCAGGGCTCGAACCCGTGTCCCCTGCATTAGCAGGCAGATTCCCAACCACTGCGCCACCAGGGAAGCCCGGCTGTAATTTATTTTATCAGATATTTTGACACTCGGAATAGGTGGACTTTTCATACCTTTAGTACATGGAATGTAAATCTTAGCGTTGTTTTTACTCTCTGCCTAAACATTTAGTCATATTGTCTACTAATTCATATCCATTTTAGATGTTTTCCCTTCTAGAAGATGTGGACTTTCAGGATGAAGTAGTTGGAAATCTTAACGTACACATCTAAATAACTGAAAAGTTCTAAGTCATCTCTAGCATCTGTGGAGCTGAATTCCGCACAGGTAAGGGAAATGCCGTTAAAAAAATGCTCTGTCATGGCTGCAGTTCAGTTGAACATTTCAACAGGGGTTGATTATTTTTTAGTAATGTGGGACAATTAGTAGCAGAAGGGACGCTTTAAAAGGAACAGAGTGCTTCAAAGTCATTTCAGCCCTCACCGTTGCCATGTAGAGATGCTGGATTACTCACAGTATGAATTTTTGCCTTTCCAGTTAGCTTTTGTTAAAATAAAAATACACTTCAGTATCCCATCTATTCTGGGCTCCTCTACTAACATTAGACTTAGATTATTTAGATTAAATTGACTGGATGTTCACTGTTTAAGTTTTAAACCTCAATGGATTATTTGCACTTGGTAAATATACATTGCTACCTATTAATGGTGGTATGAAATATATAAACTTAAATTTCTGTGGCACAAACCTGCCTGACTGATAAAACACATCTTCAGAGCAATACCCCCTCTACAACTAGCTCTGCCGGAGACCACACTGCCCTTGTCAGCCACGTTCCTGTTCCTCTCGGCATCCCTGCCGAGGGAAGCTTTCCTTCCCATTAGCCACAACTCAACACGTTTTCTGAGGGTGAAGTGCTGAAGGGTTGGTTGGTTGGTTGAAAGACTCACATGAGAAAAGTGCTGAAATGGATTTTGGTGCTGGCCTTTCTCCCCCTCCTGGAGAGAGAAACATGAAGATAAATCACCAGTTAGCCAATATTTTCACAAGCTGAAAACCATTAAACTTACCATTTTCTCTGCTCCTCCTTCTCCTCTTGCTTTCCTCAAATTGACTGTGCGGTGGGCAAGGCTGACGTCCCACCTGGCTTGTCTAAAGCCCTTGATGCACGTATGATTTCTTTGAGGTAGGCTGGGAGATACAGAAATGGGTATAAATAAGCCTTTGATCTGAGTTAAACAGAAATTTCATTGTATGTAGTGTGTTCCTTATGTTGGCAATTGACAGCTGCTCAGAAGCAGGTTATTAAATGCCTTGCCTTGCGTAAGTGCCAGAACTTTTGGAGTAGCTTCCAGGCACAGTCACAGAAATATCAGTGACTGTCCTGTTAGAATGGTAAACTTTTCTCCCGGCGTTTCCATAGGCTGTTTCACAAGATTCTCTTCTCATCACTGTCTATATTTTGAATGACTCCGGTTTACAGCTACTTCAGTTTTAGGAATTGCAGTTCTATAATTTGCCGGTGATTGAAATCCTCAGTCATTCGGATCCACATTTCAATGATTCTAGCATGTGAGGAAAATCGTAGAAGAAATGAATGCCGATCAAATAAAACTAGAGTTGATAAAACATTAGCGCAAACCCTAAAGTCAGTTCTGAATTATACTTTATTTTTTGAACTTTAAATAGAAAACAACCACAGAGACATGTAGTCATGTGCAAGTGACTGCCTTGTGCACTTTATATTGAATCATAATGTTATTCTATTTTATTTTTAAAATAAATTTATTTATTTATTTATTTATTTATTTTTGGCTGCGTTAGGTCTTCGTTGCTGCGCACGGGCTTTCTCTAGTTGAGGTGAGCGGGGGCTACTTTTCATTGTGGTGCGCAGGCTGCTCATTGCGGTGGCTTCTCTTGTTGCAGAGCACGGGCTCTTGGTGTGCGGGCTTCAGTAGTTGTGGCTCTCAGGCTCAGTAGTTGTGGTGCATGGGCTTAGTTGCTCTGCAGCATGTGGGATCTTCCCAGACCAGGGCTCAAACCCATGTCCCCTGCATTGGCAGGCGGATTCTTAACCACAGCACCACCAGGGAAGTCCCTCATAATGTTATTTTAATCACCAGTAGAATCCCAGAGCAAATGCGTATCTTCATCACACTCCATAACAAGAGAGGCAAAGGAAACCGGGTTTTTTTTTCCCAGCCTGAATAGAAAATGCTTTCTCCATCCAGGATTCAATGGAAGCATTTGCTACCTAAAAGCACTAGACTTGACTTTTAAAAATGCAACGTTTGATATGTTAGAGGTGAATATAAACATATGGACAGGCCCCAGACACCAAATTTGCTCAACCTGACAAAACAGAGAATAATGTGCCTTTAAAATATGTGAAAAGTAAGAGGATACTTCATTTGTGTAAAAAGCCATTACTTCATTCCACAAACATTTACTATGTGCAGGTAACTCTGATAGGTGCTACTTGAAGGACATAATCACACTGGTTAACATTTATTGAGTACTTACTGTATGTCAGGTACTTTACTAAGTGCTCTACTTGCCATATTTTATTTAAAAAGAATAATAAGACATGATTTCTGTCTTGAAGGAACTGCATCCAGGGCCAGGATTAGGGTGAGATGAGGACTGAGGCTCAAAGTTTAAGGTGATGCCAAAAATCTCAGTGATTAAGATAAATCATGATTTACTGCAATATTTAGCAAAATTGGTGTAAAAATCTGATGATGTGGGCTTCCCTGGTGGCGCAGTGGTTGCGAGTCCACCTGCCGATGCAGGGGACGTGGGTTCGTGACCCGGTCCGGGAAGATCCCACATGCCGCGGAGCGGCTGGGCCCGTGAGCCATGGCCGCTGAGCCTGCGCGTCCGGAGCCTGTGCTCCGCAACGGGAGGGGCCGCAACAGTGAGAGGCCCGCGTACCGCAAAAAAAAAAAAAAAAAATCTGATGATGTGGAGGAACACTCATTCATTGCTAGTGGGAATGCAAAATGGTACAGCTACTTTGAAAGATAGCTGGGCAGCTTCTCGCAAAACTAAACATATACTTACCATTCCATCCAGCAATTGTGCTCCTTAGTATTTATCCAAAAGAGCTGAAAACGTATGTCCACACAAAAACGTGCACGCAGATGTTTAGAGCAGCTTTATTCATAATTGTCAAAACTTGGAAGCAACTAAAATGTCTTTCAGTAGGTGACCGTATATGATGGTTAATTTTATGTGTGAACTGGGCCCCAGGGTACCCAGATTTTTGGTTAAATGTTATTTTGTTGTGTCTGTGTTTCTGGATGAGATTAACATGTGAATCAGTAGACTGAGTAAGGTAGATTGCCCTCCCCAATGTGGGTGAGCCTGATTCAATACTTAAAGGCCCAAATAGAACAAAAACAAAGAAGACTAAGTGAGAATTCATGTTTTCTCTACCTGACTATCTTCAAGCTAGGACAGTCTTCTCCTACCTTCAAACTCTGATTTGGGCTGGAACTACACCATTGGCTCTCATGGGTCTCCAGCTTACCGACTGTAGATCTTGGGACTTGTCAGTCTCCATAACCACATGATCCAATTCCATATGATCTCTCAATCTCTCTCTCTCTCTGTCTCTCTCTCTCTCCCCCACCCGTGTATATATTGGTTCTGTTTTCCTGGAAAACCCAGAACACTACAGTGCATAAACTATGATAATCTAAACAAAGGAATATTACTCAGCACTAAAAAGAAATGAACTATCAAGCCATGAAAGGCATGGAGGAAACTTAAATGCATATTCCTAAGTGAAAGAAACAAATCTGAAAAGCCTACATATAGCCCCAGGCAAACCATCAGAGGACATACCTGCATGAAACCAGCACAACAGTGACTCAGATGGCCAACCAACAGAATTCTGAAAATTAATAAATCATTGCTTTAAGCCCCTACATTTGGGGTGGTTTGTCACACAGCAGCAGGTAACTGAAACAGGTGGTCTGTTAAAAATAGAAGCTGGTCTCTGAGTTTTCTGGCTTCTGTAAGGAGACACGTTCAGAAACATATGACCTCTGCTCTAGGCTTGGTGCAGCCTCTCTTTTCTGTCCTTGTGGGCATTGTGAACAGCGTTTTGCCTGGAGAGATCAGCAAATCTAGTTGGGTCAGGCAACAGTCCATTCAGGCCCACATGGTATTCTGGAACTGGGGACTGCTCTGAAGCTGTTGGGCTGCAGGCCTTCCTGTGCTTATTGCTTTGTTCCTACAGGATGGTGGTACATGTATAATCATTCTAGCCAAATGGATAGCTTGAAAACACCTATATGCCCAATGAAAAACTGAAACCTAACATCTCTATGCTAATTACGGCATACTTGGTTCTGATTCAGATAATATTTGAAGGACTTACAGAATTTGGAGTATGTACTCCTGATTAGGGTTCTTCACTTTCTAATTAACTGCCTCTGGAGTAGGGTTCGTGCTAACTCACAGCAACCACGGAGATTGACATTAACCTATGTACACATGAGGATCACTGAGTTTATTGAAGTCTTTTCCTTCACCTCTTTCTCCAGGCAGCAACCTGAAACCTAAGTAGAACCCTGTCCTATAGAAGGTGCTGAGTTGAAAGAGGGTAGGACTCTCCAAGGGAGAAGGGCAGGGCTGCCCATGGAGGTTAGGAGGACAGCTAGGGATCCATCCAGGAGGAGACAGGAAAAAAGCAAGAAGGCCTGGACTGACTTTTGACTCCTACTCAGTGTTTTTAAATCAGTATTTCCCAATCTTCTTCAGGCTGTGGCACATACAGAAAAGGAAAATATTCATTAGGTACAGTGGGGGAACAGAGAGTCTGCTTGTGCTGTGTATCGCAACCTCTGAGGGGACCTGTGGTTTCCCCATGTGCCTCAGGTCAGCAATGGGAAGTTCTGGCTATTTGTTACCAAAAAAAAAAAAAAAAAAAAAAAAAAAACCAGCCCTCCTTTATGGCATATATATGTACTGAAAGTAAATAAAAGTTGACTATTTCAATAATCTGTAGGAACATTTTTACTGCCCTTGGAGATCACTGGAGACACCCTAGGCTGGGCAGAGCCGGGGCTGAGTCTCTACACCCAGCCCCATTTAGTCACAAAAACTCAGGAGGAATAAGCAGAAGACTGTAAGAAAGGAGACTAGTCTTAAGCAGTGGGAATTTAAAACTGCATATTGTAGAAAAAAGATGGCTTTTTTCTTCCATAAACTCTGTAAATTAGACACTAAAGTCTAAAGAGCTACTCATGGTATGGGATTAACAGATACACAGCACTATATATAAAATAAACAACAAGGATTTACTCTATAGCACAGGGAACAATATTCAATATCTTGTAATAACCTATAATGGAAAAGAATCTGAAGAATTATATATATATATCTGAATTACTTTGCTGTACACCTGAATCTAACACAAAATTGTAAATCAGGGCTAATAATAATAATAATTGTAAATCAACTACAGTTCAATTAAAAAAAAAGAAAAGCTACTCATGGGTTAAATGAGAAGAGCTAACAAAAGAACTACAATTCTTAATGAAATCAGGAAAAAAATGTCCCAAGTTGCCAAATTAGCTGTCTCGATTTAGTTGGGTCTAAAGAAAATTCAGTCACAAGGGTAAGGATGAGAACTGCATACACTGAGTGACTGCTATGTTCCAGAGACTTCTGTATCTCACCTCACTCCCTTCAGCATACTACATGTAGGCTGGCCTATCTCCCATTTTAAAACCAAAACCCCAAACCGGAAGCCCAAAATCAAAACAAAAAAGTTTCCTTAACTCCACGCCCTCAGGGGTGCTGCCCTATTTGTCTTCTTATCACGTCAGTTCTTTTCAGAATAATTCCATGCCAGTTGCCACTGTTTCCTCACCTCCAGCCTTAGTTCAACAGACTCATCAGGCTTTTAATCCCAGTCATGCCACGGAAACTGCTTTTGACAAGGTCTCCAGTGCTCTCCTTGCCAAATCCATTGGCCAGTTCTTTATGTTTTTCTTGTTCAGCCTCTCAGCAGCTTTTTAAAACAGTTGATTACTCTGTTCTAGAAACACTCTCTTTTCTTGGCTTTGGATACAACAAACAGGTTTCCTCCTGCCTCTCTGGATGCTGGCTTCTCCTCACTGGCACTCCCTGTTTCTTTCCTACCATCTAGCCACACTTGCCTTCTCTCTGTTTCTGAAACATGCCAAGCTTGTTCCAGTTTGTCCAGTGGCTTTGCACAAACCATTCCCCCTGCCTGGTTGCCACGTGGAAGTTCCTTCTCATCATTTAGCTCAAATTTCACTACCTCAGAAAGTCCCTGACCTCATTATCTAAAGTTACCCCCCACCTCGTCTACTTCTGTTGTTGCTTGCTTTTTTTCCACGCATGTATTTTTGTCTTAAGTCCTTTGTTTGTGAACTTGTTTACTATTTTTCTCCCTCCCCAAGACTGTGAACTCCTTGAGAGCAAACTCAATGTCTGTGCCAAACTGAAGATACAGGTGTGATTACCAGCCTCCAAGATGGCCTCCAGTTATCCTTGCCTCTGGTATTCAGGCCCTTGTGTTGCCAGGGCTAACCTGTGTGACCAACAGAATACTAAGAAAGTGACAGTATGGGACTTCCTGCCTTGGCCTTCTGGGTGGCTTCCTTTGGGGGAAAGCAGCTGCCATATTGTGAGGTCACTCAAGTAGCCCAGTGGAGAAGCACTGAGGCCTCTTCTAACAACCACTACCAATTTGCCAGCCACATGAGTGAGTCATCTTAGAAGCAGATCTTTAAGACCCAGTCCAGCCTTTGGTTGACTTCAGCCTGCCAATATCTGACTACAACCTCATCAGAGACCCATAAGCCAAGCCAGAACTGCTCAGCCAAGCCAGCCCCAAATTCCTGATCCAAAGAAACAATGAGAGATAACAAATGAGTATTGTTGTTTAAGCCACTAAGTTTTGGGGTGGTTTGTTATGCAGCATTAGATAATGAATGCAAATACCTATATTTTAGTTACTTGAAGAGGATGCTCAACCTTGCAACTAAATTCCTGCTTCTCAGCCATATTTGACTTCACTGTGAATCCACATAACATCAGCCTATCAACAAGTGCTTATTGATCATATGCTATATAGCAAACAGTGCTAAAGCAGCTGGAGATGCAGAGGTCTGCAAGTTATGACCCTGCTCTCATAGCTCTTGATGTAGTTTGGTAGATAATAGCTCTTGATATAGTTTAGGAGACAAATAAGAGCATGTGAAAAGTTAACAACATAAAATAGAGATTTAAGGATGATGATTTCAGAGGAAGGCAATGGATCTTAGGTTTGCTTACCATGAGAAGTTTTCATGGTAGAGATGATCAGGGACCTACATGAAAACATGGCCTACATCTAGAATACTTGTGGTTCTTAAATGTGAGAGTGCATCAGAATCACCTGGAGAGCTTGTTAAAACTCAGATTTCTAGCCCCGCAGCCTCTGATTCAGTCAGTCTGGGGTGGGGTCCAAGAATTTGCATTTCTAACAAGTTCCCAGATGATGCTGATGCCGCCGGTAGAGGGACCACACACTTTGAGAAGCCACATTCCTCTAGATGCCCGCTACTTAAGTCTGGTCCACACACCAGCAGCATCAGTATCTCCTGGGAGCTTGTTAGAAATATAGATTCCCAGGCCCCATCTCATACCTACTGAATCAGAATCTGCATGTTAACAAGCTCCCAGGTAACTCATGTGCACATTGAAGTTTAAGAAGCACCGCTGCAGAGGAAAGGTCATGTTCTCTTCAACAAGCTGGGCAAGGGCTGTATTTGCTGAGCACATCTGAGGTCAGGCATGGCCTGTGTATATGAGAGAATTCTTCTCTATGGTCAGCCCATTTTGGTTTCATTGATTTTCTCAGGCAGACCATTTTTTTCACTCATTGATTTTTGCCGCAGCAGGAGCCTTCCTCATCGGTTCTCTGCAGATAATTTCAATTCATTTTGATTCATTTCCTCACTAGCTTGGCACTTCTCCCTTGGCACTAGGCAGTGCAACTAATTGTGCTTGCCTGAGAGTGACTGGGTATGATACAACTGTGGAAAACTGCAAGGGGTCATGGGGATACTGCCCTGTGCAAAAGCGGAGAGGCGTGGATGCCTTCTGGAAAGCCAGGGAATTTGAACCTAGCCAGGCTTGGAAGCCCAGTGGTGTTCCTGCTGTTTGCTAAGTGAGAAGCTGGTGACAAAATGAGTGTGTCTGTGGCAATGCTTTGAACACAACTGAAAAATTCTATGCTAACCCATGGAGGAATGGGCTGTTTTCCACTGGTGATTATGAGATAGATGTCATGACATCAGCTGCCCTAATGTTCAGAATTTTATCTTGTGCTTTTTGTGCTCACACTAAGGCCAAGCTGCTCCCATGAACAGAGGAGGCTGCTGTGTCTGTGTTATGTCAAGATGAGGAAAGAAAACCCTGCTTCTCAAATCTTCTGATCCCCAATTTTCCTTTTTTCTTCTCTTTTTTGTGGGTTTTCATATTTTAACCCATTGATTGAAATCACATGTTAGCTACATTCTGGGAGTAACAAGCTCTCTTTAAAAAAGCTTCTTTTTTTTTTTTTTTTTTTTTTTTCTTTTCCCCCTTTGGTCTTTTTGGTTTCCAGACTCATCAAGTTGTGTACATTAAATATGTACGGCTCTTTGTATATCAATCATATCTCAATAAAAGTGGTTTTAAAAAATAAATAAAAGGCATTTCCTCCCCTTCATACAATAGTCATTTAGCAAACATTCCTTGTCTTCAGGTTGACAAAGATGATCTCCTTAAGGAGGAGAGACACACTTATTTTCAAAAACTAAAATGGTGTGATATGTATAATATATAAATACTGCTGAACTTACACAACCATTCGGTTCTCTTAGGCAGAGCTTCCCAAATTTTCTCTGTTCACAGCACCACAGGCCAAAAGAAATATCTAACAGTTCCACTTATTAGGTAGTTAAGTTCAAACAACTTAATAATATTTGTGTCTTATAAACTTGGTAGCTATTTAAAGAAATAAACATAAATCAAAAGAAAAAAATATTTTTAGATGACCATGCTTACTAATGGGATGTGTGCACCAATTGGGAACTTCACAACTTCTCACATTTTGGAAGCAGATTGAAGACTGTCACCCTTCATTTCCTGTTCCATAGTGATTTTTCTGATCTAATGCTAAAAACTGGGAATGAGCTCAAGCTAGTATTTTGTACGTCTGGCAGTTGTTGAGTACCTCTGTGTTTCCCTTAAAAAGGTAAAATATCTCATGGCGTCCCTGTGAGTTTGCTGGGTTGCCCCAGGAGCCATGGCCTTGAAGTCTTAGGTAAATGTTGCAGAAATATGCAACTCAATAACCCTGGAGCCCCACCTTGCCCAATCTCCTCATGGACTCAAATTTAGGGAAGCACATTCCAATGAAAAAATGTAGTTAAAAATAGAGGGGTTTTTCCTGATGTTGTTGACATGCACTATCCCGTTTAATTCAAACTTTCGCTCATTTTAAGGTCTCTGATATTGCAGAGTAAATTTTTTTTTAATTTTTTTGTCATAAATTTATTTATTGTGACATACGTACGGTAAAAAGAACATATCAGCAAACCTCAGCTTGCTGACTTTTTACGAAGATGAACACTATTGACATTTGGGCTGGATGATTCTGTGTTGAGGGGGCTGCCCTGCGCCATGTAGGATGTTTATAGCAGCAGCATCCCTGGCCTCTACCTTCTAGGTACCAGTAGCATGCCCACCGAAGTCATGACAGCTAAAAATGTCACCAGCGTTGTCGGCTGGGGCAAAATCACCCCCACTTGAGAAGCACTGGTCTATACTCATTTAACTACCACTTTATGGTGGCCAGATTTAGCAAATACACCCAGTTTATAAGACACCCAGTTAAATTTGAATTTCAGATAAACAATCTTTTTTGGTATTCATTGTCCCAAATATTTAACCGAGTTTCCTATATTTTACCTGGCAAGCCTATACCCTCCCCACCCCAGATTAAGATACGGAACGTTTCCAGAACCCCAAAAGGCCCCTTTCTGCTCCTTCTCAGCCAATACCCTCACCTCAAGGAAAGCACCGTTTTGCATGAAGTCAATCAATCTTTGTGTTCTCGCGAGATCCCGCAGCCACACTTAGCGACGCCTTCCTCTGTTGCCCAATTTTTCTCTGCCCGGCACGGTCTCAAAGCGTCTCACCTGCTCAACTTGAAGAATCTCCTGGACCCAACCCTCGTGCCTTTTCAGTTTCCCTCCTCCTCCTCCTCACCCTCCGTAACCCGCCAGCTCCTCGTTTAGCTCGCTTTCTGCCCTGCACGGTCCCCCTGTTCCTTGCGCCACGTGGAAACAAGGCACCGAGAGCCGAGCAGCAAGCCGATGGCGTCTACTTTCCTGTCACCTCTCTCACCCTGTTCCTGCTACACGTTTCTGGATTCTGTATCACCACTAAGGCGAGAACTAGGCTGACAAAGACAGACTTCTCTGGAGGGAAGAGGGGTTTGGAGGCCGTATTAGAAGAAGAGGAAGACAGGCCATCCTTACTACTTCACCCCGTGGCTATTGGGGCTGACATCACCTCTGGAACCTTGTTAGGTTCCTCCTACCTCAGCCCCATTGGGCCTTTCCTCTTGCATCTAACTATGGGATGAGACCAAAGCCCAAGGCCTTGTGTCCCTCATTCTGGGAATGGGAACAAGCTACAAACTTCCTCCTTGGGTTGGCTTCTCTCTACCGCGCTCATTTTTTGATGTTTGTTCACCCACTGGATTATTTTGTTTTTCTGTACTTAATATATGTGGCATGCCAGTCACATTTTACAGCTGATTAATGGAACAATTTCTGTAGGGTGGAATTTGCAGAGGTTAAGTGAATGTTGCTGGGAGTTGCCGTCATGAAAGAGGTAAGATATATATACTTTTAAATTGAAGTATAGTTGATTTACAATGTGTGTTAATTTCTGCTATACAGCAGAGTGACTCAGTTATATATAGTCTTTTTCATATTCTTTTCCATTATGGTTTATCAGAGGATATTGAATATAGTTCCATGTGCTATACAGTAGGACCTTGTTGTTTATCCATTTTATATATAGTTTGCATCTGCTAAGACAAATCTTCCAATCCATCCCTCCCCCACCCCTCTCCCCCTTGGCAACCACAAGTCTGTTCTCTACGAGTCTGTTTCTGTTTTGTGGATACGTTCATTTGTGTCATATTTTAAGTTCCACATATAAGTGATTTCATGTGGTATTTGTCTTTCTGACTGCTTAGTATGATAATCTCTAGGTCCATCTATATTGCTGCAGATAGCATTATTTCATTCTTTTTTATGGCTGAATAGTATTCCATTTTATATATGTACCACATCTTCTTTATCCTTTCATTTGTCGATGGACATTTAGGTCGTTTCCATGTTTTGGCTATTGTAAATAGTGCTGCTATGAACACAGGGGTGCATGTATCTTTTTGAATTATAGTTTTGTCTGGATATATGCCCAGGAGTGGGATTGCTGGATCATATGGCAACTCTATTTTTAGTTTTTTGAGGAACTTCCGTACTGTTTTCCATAGTGGCTGCACCAATTTACATTCCCACCAACAATGTAGGAGGGTTCCCTTTCTCCACACCTCTCCAGCATTTGTTATTTGTAGATTTTTTAATGATGGCCATTCTGATCTGTTTGAGGTGGTAAGAGGTAAGATTTTGACACTAAGAAGTGAGCCATGACCTTTGCTGGGTGAATGCAGGTCAGGGAAGTTTCCAGAGAAGATGATGCTTGAACTCAGATTTTGAACTCAGATTCTGCTAAATGGTTGTGACTGAAGAAGTGTGTTCTAATTTGAATTAAGGAAGTTCAGAGGAAAGGTAAATATTGCAGTATGATTCTGTAATGGGAAGAGAGTGGAGCAGGGTTGTCCTGGACCGCAATGGTGGGTATTTGGGTAGGATGGAGATGCAGATGGAGTGAGGGTGGGGGCTTCCACATTTTCTGTGGGTTGCAGGGAACCAACAGAACCTGGTCAAGTTTTTGTTTTAGACCGCAGCTCTGTGGAGGTGGGCTAGAGGGAAGGGTCAGTTAGGAGACTTATAATTTAGGTCAAAGGGGTCAGCCATTCACCTGTAAGTATGAATTTACATACACCCATTACTTCCATCCAAAGCTCTAGCAGTGAGGAGATGGGAGTTTTACTGACGCAGTGAGGAGACAGCAGGACATTTTGAGGCAGTGGGTACTGCCAGGGAGTTCAGACTTAGTGGACGGGGTGTGCCTCACAGCAGAGGGGCCACCTTTGGCAGCTTTCAGCCACTGAACGCATGAAGTTGGAGCAGGGATGCAGGGGTGGGATTAAAGAAAGGGTGGAAAGGACAAAGATGGTCCAGGTCATGAATCAGCCTGGGGTTGGTGGCAGCCATACTGATGGGTAATGCCACTGTGAGATTGTTGGGTGTTCTCAGAATCCAGAGTTACAAAGGTGTGACATCTCCTGAGCATTTGTTCTTGTTCTTATTCTTATCAGCATGTCCAGGAATGAGTCTGAGATTGAGAGAACAAATAGTTTGGAGATTAAGTAATCAGGCATTCTCTGGTGGCGGTCCCCTGTGGTGCCTCGTTCGATTAGTTTCATAGAAGCAAGAGACAGTAGTTTACAATCTCAAAGCACAAGGCTGCTCTCCCAGAAAGACCTGAGTTCCTGGTAGGGGAAAAATGAGCTAGCAGGTTGGAAAGGTCACAAGGGAAGTTACCTCATAGCATGGAAGACTGAAAAATGACTTGTTACATCCCTTGTCATGGGTCTAATTTGTTTAAAATCAAATCCATCTGTTCATTTCACACCCTTTGTCCCACTTCCTTGCTGCAATCCACAGTGGATTACTCCATTACTTAAAAACTGGCTGCCCTTACAATAAACTAATAACTTATTTTGTGGTTAACTGCGTCAAGACATTCTGGAACACGACCAACACTTCTCTCTCTGTCTCTCCCTCTCTCCCTCTCTCTCTCTCTCTAATGAACTTCTTAGTGTAGCACATTGACAGAGAAAATTTTTTAAGTCTCCTTCACAAAACATACTATTTACAGGCTCTGAAGTGATGCAGGTAGGGGAAAAGGTTTCTGTCACTCCGCTAGGCCTTCCTCTCCTCCTGTAACCTGCAAACGCTTATTTGCCTCCCATGTGCCATACATTACAAAAGACTTCCTGGCTCAATTGATTCCATTGATGATCTCCAAATCTTAATTTCAAATGAAGCTTGCTCCTTTTCAGAAAAGAATTATCTTCAGTGCAATAAACCGGAGCCCCCTGAGGCATGCATTTGAGATGCATCAATTCCCTTAAAGTCTCCTAATCCATTAAAATATGTACAGTATTTCTGGTTAACTAATGGATCATTGGAAAAATGGGATTGCGTGCAAAATATAATTCAAAGAAATGAACTTGGGGTTGTTGGCCAATCCATTCATAGGAACATTTGCTGATTGGGAAAATATTTTATTTTTTTTGGCTTAATCCTTTGCCAGGCCACACAAACTAGTGAAGGTTGTTATTTTTGATTTGTTGGACATGATTCTGAAGACAGAGCAGCAATGGAATTTGTGATTTTTGTCACTGCTCCTGATTAAGAAATGGCTGGCTGGCATTTAAACTCAGTTGGCTCTGCACAGTCCGTGGATATTCCCTTCTTGTTGAGTGCAAGCTATTGCTAGATGTTATCTTGCATTCACTGCTGTTTTCTGAAGGGCCAAACATTTTGGAAATATAATATTTATGAAATTGGATATTAAAATGGCAAGTGGTTTAAAGCTGAGGAATGGGTGTTGAAAGATCCCAGCACAGACACTCACAGTAATTTTACATTTTTCATTACTGAGGTAATTAAAAAATTCCTTAGGGCTGAATTACAGTAAAATTTTATGTATCATTCTACTAAGGATAAACTAATTTTCTTTCCCACTGGACAGTGTTAATATAAGTAGGAAATATTTTTAATCCTATCTCATTTATTCATATTATGAAAAATTGCAAGCCTTACTAATTTTATTCAACATCATTTCTTTCTAAATATTCTTAGATTCAGTAAATGCATTTAGTATTAAAGGTTAAGCAGAAATGAAAGATGGAATTTTTTGTCTCACCAGTGACCTTTCCTAGTTCATTTCTAATTCTTGGGTGTTCCCAGAAAAGTCATAGGGTCTGACCACTTTGTATCTAAGTCCCTGAAAGTCATGAAAATGTTTCCATAAACATTCTTTTAACCTTGAGGAATATACGAAATGCTGTGTGATCCTGGACAAGTCCTTAAATTATCTAAGAAATTTAATGAGCTATATTTTCTTCCTTACCTAATTCTTTTTTTTTTTTAAACATCTTTATTGGAGTATAACTGTTTTACAATGGTGTGTTAGATTCTGCTTTACAACAAAGTGAATCAATTATACATATACATATGTTCCCATATCTCTTCCCTCTTGCGTCTCCCTCCCTCCCACCCTC
>NC_041222.1:30979113-30979600 GCF_002837175.3 Physeter macrocephalus
TCTTTAACCCATTTTGTGTTTATTCTTGTGTGTGGTGTTAGGGAGTGTTCTAATTTCATTCTTTTACATGTACCTGTCCAGTTTTCCCAGCACCACTTATTGAAGAGACTGTCTTTTCTCCACTGTATATTCTTGCCTCTTTTATCAAGGATAAGGTGACCATATGTGTATGGGTTTATCTCTGGGATTTCTGTCCTGTTCCATTGATCTATATTTCTGTTTTTGTGCCAGTACCATACTGTCTTGATTACTGTAGCTTTGTAGTATAATCTGAAGTCAGGGAGCCTGATTCCTCCAGCTCCATTTTTCGTTCTCAAGATTGCTTTGGCTATTCGGGGTCTTTTGTGTTTCCATACAAATTGTGAAATTTTTTGTTCTAGTTCTGTAAAAAATGTCAGTGGTAGTTTTTTTTTTTTTTTTTTTTTTTTTTGCTTTACGAGGGCCTCTCACTGTCGTGGCCTCTCCTGTTGCAGGGCGCAGGCTCCGG
>NC_041222.1:30981074-30981569 GCF_002837175.3 Physeter macrocephalus
TCTGATCTGATCTTTATGATTTCTTTCCTTCTGCTAAATTTGGGGGTTTTTTGTTCTTCTTTCTCTAATTACTTTAGGTGAAAGGTTAGGTTGTTTTTTCGCGATGTTTCCTGTTTCATAAGGTAGGATTGTATTGCTATAAACTTCCGTCTTAGAACTGCTTTTGCTGCATCCCATAGGTTTGGGGTCATCATGTCTCCACTGTCATTTGTTTCTAAGTAATTTTTATTTCCTCTTTGATTTTTTCAATGATCACTTCGTTATTAAGTAGTGGATTGTTTAGCCTCCACGTGTTTGTATTTTTTACAGATCTTTTCCTGTAATTGATATTTAGTCTCATAGCATTGTGGTCAGAAAAGATACTTGATACGATTTCAATTTTCTTAAATTTATCAAGGCTAGATTTGTGACCCAATATATGATCTATCCTGGAGCATGTTCCATGAGCACTTGAGAAAAATGCGTATTCTGTTGTTTTTGGATGGAATGTCCTAT
>NC_041222.1:30982781-30984517 GCF_002837175.3 Physeter macrocephalus
ATCTTGTCTTTCTGGTGGGCAGGTCCACGTCTGGTGGTGTGTTTTGGGATGTCAGTAGCCTTATTATGATTTTAGGCAGCCTCTCTGCTAATGGATGGGGCTGTAGTCCTGTCTTGCTATTTGTTGGGCATAGGGTGTCCAGCACTGTAGGTTGCTGGTCGTTGAGTGAAGCTGGGTCTTGGTGTTGAGATGGAGATCTCTGGGAGATTCTCGCCATTTGATATTACATGGAGCTGGGAGGTCTCTTGTGGACCAGTGTCCTGAATTTGGTTCTCCCACCTCAGAGACACAGCCCTGACGCCTGGCTGGAGCACCAAGAGCCTTTAATCCACACGGCTCAGCATAAAAGAGAGAAAAAATAGAAAGGAAAGAAAGAAAGGAAGGAAGGAAGGAAGGAAGAAATGAAGGAAGGAAGAAAGCAAGAAAGGAAGGGAGGAAGGGAGGGAGGAAGGGAGGAAGGAAGGAGGGAAGAAAGGAAGGAGGAAAGAAAGAAGATAAAATAAAGTCAGATAAAATAAAGTTATTAAAATAAAAAATAATTATTAAGAAGAAAAATTTTATTAAAAAAAAAAGGTTCAGTCAGAACCCTAGGACAAATGGCGAAAGCAAAGGTATACAGACAAAATCTCACACAGCAGCACACACATACACACTCAGAAAAAGAGAAAAAGGGGAAAATAATAATATATTTTGCTCCCAAAGTCCACTTCCTCAACTTGGGATGATTTGCTGTCTATTCAGGTATTCCACAGATGCAGGGCACTTCGAGCTGATTGTGGAGCTAAAGCAGCTACCGCTGCTTCAGAGGCTGCTGGGAGAGACCTCCCCCTCTCCTCTTTGTTCGCACAGCTCCTGGGGTTCAGCTTTAGACTTGGCCCCGCCTCTGCGCGTAGGTCGTCAGTTGATTGCTGAGCTTTAATCCGCTGCTTCTGAGGCTGCTGGGAGAGACCTCCCCCTCTCCTCTTTGTTCGCACAGCTCCTGGGGTTCAGCTTTAGACTTGGCCCCGCCTCTGCGCGTAGGTCGTCCGAGGGCATCTGCTTTTCGCTCAGACAGGACGGGGTTAAAGGAGCAGCTGATTCGGGGGCTCTGGCTCACTCAGGCCGGGGGCAGGGAGGGGCACAGATGCGGGGCGAGCCTGCGGCGGCAGAGGCCAGCATGATGCTGCACCAGCCCGAGGTGCGCCGCACGTTCTCCCGGGGAAGTTGTCCCTGGGTCCCGGGACCCCGGCAGTGGCGAGCTGCACAGGGTCCCGGGAGGGGCGGCGTGGATAGTGAGCTGTGCTCGCACACAGGCTTCTTGGTGGCGGCAGCAGCAGCCCTAGCGTCCCACGCCCGCCTCTGGTGTCCGCGCTGACAGCCGCGTCTCGCGCTCGTTTCTGGAGCTCCTTTACGCAGCGCGCTTAATCCCCTCTCCTCTCGCACCAGGAAAGAGAGGCAAGAAAAAGTCTCTTGTCTCTTCGGCAGCTCCGTGCCCGTCTCTGGAGCTCCTTTAAGCGGCGCGCTTAATCCCCTCTCCTCGCGCCCCAGGAAGCAAAGAGGGAAGAAAAGGTCTCTTGCCTCTTCGGCAGCTCCGGACTTCTCCCAGACTCCCTCCCGGCTAGCCGTGGTGCACTAACCCCTTCAGGCTGTGTTCGAGCCGCCAACCCCAGTCCTCTCCCAGCTTCCGACCGAAGCCCGAGCCTCAGCTCCCAGCTCCCGCCCGTCCCGGCGGGTGAGCAGACAAGCCTCTCGGGCTG
>NC_041222.1:30984567-31022079 GCF_002837175.3 Physeter macrocephalus
CAGCAGGTGAGCAGACAAGCCTCTCGGGCTGGTGAGTGCCGGTCGGCCCCGATCCTCTGTGCGGGAATCTCTCCGCTTTGCCCTCTGCACCCTGTTGCTGCGCTCTCCTCCGCGGCTCCGAAGTTCCCCCGTCCGCCACCCGCAGTCTCCGCCTGTGAAGGGGCTTCTAGTGTGTGGAAACCTTTCCTCCTTCACAGCTCCCTCCCACTGGTGCAGGTCCCGTCCCTATTCTTTGTCTCTGTTTATTCTTTTTTCTTTTGCCCTACCCAAGTACTTGGGGAGTTTCTTGCCTTTTGGGAGGCCTGAGGTCTTCTGCCAGCGTTCAGTGGGTGTTCTATAGGAGCAGTTCCACGTGTAGATGTATTTCTGATGTATCTGTGGGGAGGAAGGTGATCTCCGCGTCTTACTCTTCCGTCATCTTCTCTCAGCCCCTCCTTACCTAATTCTTAAAGCAGCAAGTGAAATGCTTAGTGAAGCCCTTTGACTCTTTCAAGCCACAGGGTGCCATTTTGTATGTTATGGTTCTAGCGGTATTAACTTTAGGGTTCACTTTTCTGATACTTAGGGAAACAGAGAAGTGAATGTAGCATACAAGAAGTGGTACAGAATCTGATGAAAAGCCATTATGTCTAGAAACAAGAAGGAACTGCGGGCATTCACTCATGGAGCAATAATATTCTATAATGGCTTATCCATTTGGAATTTATGCCCAAGAGAAATGCAGTGACAGAGACAGGGAAGAGGGAGAATGGAGAGAAAACACTGTACTCAGTGATTGGGCTGAATCCATGTGGAAAATTGAGACCTGGGAGAAGCTTTGAACTTCATGTGCCAGGGATGGCTTGGGCAGCAGGGAATAGAAAATCCATTTCCACACTAGGAGGAGGAGGAAGAGCTGCCATTTCTTCTAAGCCTCCCCTCTGCAAGGTGCTCTGCCAGTGCTGGCCATGATGGGGTGAGTGTCACAAGCATTACCTCCTGTGACCCTTATAACCACTTGCACTACCACAGATAAGGAAATAGAAAGTTCTGACTAGGTCATGTGGTTCAGTTCCTGTTGCTTGTAAGATGTAAAATATGGCTTTGAATGGAAGGCCCATTCTCTTGCCTTCTCCACAGTGTGTCATTGCTGCCCTTAGAGATTTGCTGTGGATGTGCATTTGGTGTCCATTCCACTCTTCTCACCCCATCACTATCCCAGGGGCTTTCAAAACTAGCTCTGCAGGAGAATCTAATACGAAGGTGCTGGGACCTTTGCCCAGACCTATACAGTTGGAACCTTCTCAGGTGGGAACACGTGGATAATGACTGGTTTATACAAGAGGTTATTTGCATTTTTGTTGTTGTTATTTGCATTTTATTTAAGGGATCCTTCATTCTATTCAGCTCACACAATCATTGTATGTGGAGGATTATTATGGGCCTCACTCTGGATCCTTGAGATTAAAAACACACTCTGTCTTTAAGGCTCATAGTCATCTAAACAAGCCTTTAGGATAGGATCAAATATGGATGATGAAGTTTCAGATCTCACAACCAGCAAGTGGAAGAGATCATTTAGAGCAGAAATCTTCCTCTAACCCTTTCAGTTTCTATTGGGTGAACCTCCCCTGCCTGTCCTCAAAAACCACAAACCGTGTTCTGCTTAAATCAACCCCGAAAATCCCAGGATTGAAAAAAAAAAAAGTAAAGTTCCACACCAAAACGTATTCCTTTGCCCCTGATCCTTTTTGCTTACCTTTATGCAGACCTAATGTGATAATGAGCTGAAAAAGAAAGCATCATAACACTACTTTCTCTGGAGGCATCGGCAAATATAGCAGAGACTACACAATCCTTCCAGTAGCCGTCTAATCTAGCCCAGAGAAATGGGAGGTGTTTCTGCTTCAGTTTTTACTAATCTGTAAAGAACAGGTTCTTCCTAATCTTTAGGATGTGATTAGCAATTTGCCTTCCTGGAGTCTTTTTTTTTTTTTTTTTTTTTTTTACCATTCCTGGCTTGTCTAAGTTCTTGGCAATAGCTATCACTTAGGAGTGAGATTCATAAGATTAGCTAGGAATTCTGCTTTTGTCTCTGGCACATACTCTGCTCAACACCCTTTGCTCTGCGGGCCCCTGCAACCCTAAAGCTGGCTCCAGCCTTTTTATGCTGGGGTGAGGGTGTAATTACCCTAATATTATGCTGCTATCAGTTTAATCATTACAGCATAGACCATGTTGTCCAAAACATTCAAGTTTGTGTCCCTTTCTTTGGGGGGCCATGCTGCGCGATTTTGGGGATTTTAGTTTCCCAACCTGGAATTGAAAACCCTGGCCCTTGGCAGTGAGAGTGCAGAGTCCTAACCACTGGACCGCCAGGGGATTCCCTGTGTCCTTTTCACGTGATGGACGCTAGATGCAGTTACTATTTCCATATTGATCCTCTCAAACAGAACCTGCACTATTTACCTGCACTATTTAACTCCAGCTGAGTTGGTCTGCTTCTCACTGCAGTTTAGTTTTGCAGGCAGTCTGTTCCCGCTTTCTTCAAAAGTGGCATTTGGACAGCTGGGGCACGGAGTCTTCTCGTTTAGCTGTTTGTGTGCCTGTGTCCTCCTCTAGACTGTGAAATCCCCAGCAGCAAGAGCCCGTCTAATTCATTTTTGTGCCACACCTGGCACAGAGTAGGACTTTTGTAAATTAAGTTAGTGAAAACAAAAATGCTTGAGTTGCTATAATGACTAGGTGCTTCTTTAATCAGATTTTTTTTTTTTTTTTTTTTGCGGTACGCGGGCCTCTCACTGTTGTGGCCTCTCCCGTTGCGGAGCGCGGCCATGGCTCACGGGCCCAGCCGCTCTACGGCACGTGGGATCTTCCCGGGCCGGGGCACGAACCCGTGTCCTCTGCATCGGCAGGCGGACTCTCAACCACTGTGCCACCAGGGAAGCCCTAATCAGATCTTTTATTTCCTTATCTTTTCTAACTCTTTTAGGTTGAACCTGTATGACTTATGTAATATAAAATATTTAAATTAAAACATGGGTGTTTCTGTTTAATTCTATGCAAGCATTTCCACTGTTATCTTAAACTGTTAACTTTAAAAAAAACAATCTAGGCAAAGCAGAAATCAGTCCTGTGGGCATTTTTAACAAATGCTTATATTATTTGTTGAAATACGTTTGACTGTGCACAAGCACATGGGCCTGTTCAAAAGGAGAAAGAGTCTCTCTGTGCCCACCAAAGGGTTTCAACCTGTTACCCATTCCTTTTTGGCTTTTCTTTCCAACCTTCCTATCCCATCACTTAAAAATGGCCAGCGTAGCCCTAACTCCGTAAACCGAAATTGTTGAATGCCAATAATTTCTGGTAAGCAATTTAGGAGACATTTAAGTCACTAATATATATGTGATTGCCTTTTTTACTGCAGTTTCCAGGGAAAGTGCTACAAAGTGATGTGCAGCAATAACAAATTCAGAAGGAAGGGAATATGAAATTCAGCGAGCAGTGTGAATGATTTGCTGTTAGCATGGGGCCCAATAACACTACAAAGCTATAAACTCTGTCGATCTAGATTGCCCAGTTAGGTGGCAGAGATGCAATTTGTCTTTTCTGAAGCCGCCTGCTGTTTGCTAGCTCCATCTCCTGTCACAGCCTATTAGCTCCCCAAGAAAATTGGTGGGAAATTGCCTGCAGATTGTAGGAAATTGCATCTCCAGGCCCTGGAAAAAATGTAGGATAGCACAACACTGACCCTCCCAGAGCAGCTATTAATACAGCAAAAAGTGACCTTTGACTCACGGGGAAACGACTTTGCTATTTGCTGAATAAAGTGTGTATTATGCGTGGCTGAAGGAAGGTTCAAATGATTATCCTAGGGAGGCTTGCAGCCAACCTGCTTTTGAAAGCCTAAATATTAGTTAGAAGATTTTTTTTTTTGGTTTATTTGTTTATTTTAGATGCAGAGGGTTTGAGTGCTGTGGCTGTGCAAGGAGAAAACAGTCCAGTTGGCTTGTTTTTGAAAAAGCACCTCTTCCCCGAGTTAAAAAGAGGTAAATTGTCTCAAGGAAGTGCTGACGAATCTCTCAGACAAAAATCCAGGAAGTGAATCTTTCAAAGATGAGATTAAAAAACAAAGATGAGCGCATCAGGGCACTGGTTTGTTTCCCTTTGGTTCTGCTGCACGTACATCTGGGGCTTCCCTGCCCCTCTTCCTAACTGCGTTTTACAATTCTGTCTATTTCCACTCACTTCTGAATTATTTTCTTTATAGACCATCCCCAGAAGTTCAGACATCAAGATAATTCAGTGTTCCACAGGGGTACATATTGTGCATATTTTAAGCATCATTAACTTTATGTTACAAAAAAAAATCAAGATCCTGACATGATATTTACAGGCTTGCATTTCTACCTAGAAGGATCTGAGCTCCCATTTACAAGCGATATTTTTGGAGAGGGAGAACAGCAGTTTAGCTGCTCAGAATGAGTCAGACGCCCTCACTGCCTCTGAATCCTAAACACTGTCCCCTAATCCCACCCTCTCCCTCATTACTGGGTCATTCACGTTCAGTGCCCTTGGGAGCAAATTTGAATGAAATGAGATGGTGGAACACAGATAGTCATTGCTATAAAACAATAAGATATAAGCCATATTGACAAAGAGAAACCCCACACAGGGAAAAAGGGCATCAATGGTAGCTCCAGATTTATACATGATAGAAAGCATTGCTCATCAATTAATATGCTTTTAATTTAAGATCAAAATTACTCTCAGTTTTGATACCCCAGCTTTTCTTCCCTTGTGAACGGCAGTGTTACTCCCTGTTTGATTTGCACAGATGAAAAAAATGAGACTCCTCTCAGCTCCTTGCAGGATTGAGAGGTTTTATTTTTTTATAGATCTGCTGCCTTCTTACATTTGGTTCTTGCTTCTAGAGAGAAAAGTATCGGACACTATGTCGTATCAGAGCGCACTGAATTTAGACTGAGAATTTCTGAGCTTTTAAGTGGGCTCTGATGCTCTACCTGTGTGATCTTGGGTGATTTTTTTTAAGCTTCTTGGGCCTCACTTTCATGATCTGAAAAAAAAGGATGTTCTTTAAGAACCCTTTGAGATTTAAATTCTGTGATAAAGGGTAAGGATCTGGATCTGAGCTGCTGCTCTGCTTCCTGCCTACTTCTTGGGCTCCCTTGACTGATTGTCCTTGGAGAAGGAGTTCTGTTTGGCCAAAGAATATATTTTGGAGTCTGCAAGCACCCAACATGCAACCAGCTAACTTATCAAACATTATACATCAGGTGAATACTGGCCTGTGACTACAGAAGGGCCTAAAAAAGTTCTTAAGACATGACCCCTGGGGGCATACTGACTACCAGGGTGAGTGGATATTAGGTGGTAGACGGCCCATCACAGGACAGCTTCTAGGCAGTGGAACTTAGGTATAGAATTCATATATATGTAGCCCCACATTATAGGATATGGGAAGGGATATCAAATGAGGTCCAGTTAACTTTGAAAATATTATGTTAAATGAAAAAAAAAAAAGCACAAAAAGTTACAGATTATATGATTGCATTTATATGAAATATCCAGAATAGGTAGATCCATAGAGACAGAAAGCAGATTAGTGGTTGCCGGGGACTTGGTGATATGGAGGATGGGGTAATGGGGTGTTGCTGCGTAAGGGGTAGGGGTTTTTATTTTGGGGACATGAGAATGTTTTGGAACTAGATAGAGGTGATGATTGAAAAACTTTGTGAATGTACTAAGTGATGCTGAATGGTACACTTTAAAATGGTTGATTTTATGTTATGTGAATTTTACCTCAGTCAAAGAAAGAGGTCTACTTAAATTGATGAATAAAGGAACAAATGCAAGGATATATAATTACTGACAATTTAAAGTGGAGATTTTAGCCCAGACAGTATAACTCTTTTCCACAACAGAAACCACTCTGTAACCTTTCTTATCAGCCTTTTTTCCGCTCCGGTGTTTGACCATGATGATGATTTGAGAAATGACTGGAAGTTCTGATGTACCAGAATGCTAAATAACTCCACAGCTCCAAAAGCCAATGCTAGAGCTGATTTTGTGATATTTCCATTTTCAGATGATTTGTGAACGCCATCTTTCCTACAGACTCCTTCAAAATCCAATTCGGGTGCCATGTCTTTTCTAAAAAGTCTCCAATTTGAGCTGAAAGAGATCTCTTCCTTCTCTGACGAATAATGGCATCTACCGACCTTTTTAGGGCTTTACTGATTTCCTATCTTGGATTATGGTTGCTTATTCTTCCAACATGCCTTACCTCCCTAACTTGAGGCCAGAATCACGTTTCCCTCACCTTTGTGTCCTCCCAGACACCAGGGCAGTATGTACTCAGTAGACATTGGAGCTTTTGCTTTTATTTTCTTCTCTACCTGAAATGTGCTTTGAGGAGAATTCCCCAGCAGTCTCTTCCCTCCTTCTACATAGCTGCTGGATTTTTTAGGGATCCACCCATTCCCCATTCTCAGTTCCTGAGATTCAGGGTGGGCGAAATGCCTCCCGGTATGTATGCCAACCCTTCAGTCATCTTCATGGGTGATCTCATCTGCATATTCCAGATCTGAGAATCCTTCCACAGAGACTGCAGATTTGGGCCCATGTAAACCTGAAGCTGAAGGTGACTCTTTGCCATGGTGTGGGAAGAGCCTGCCTGGGAATAAAGCCAACGTGAAGAAAAGCAGGCCAAGCAGTGGAGAGAGACTGGTTCTGGGAATATTGTTTGGATACCAGGGTTCTGCCAACGGGAAGCCAAGTTTGCCCCTGGATTTCTCAGTTTCGTGAGCCAACTTTTCCCCCTTTTTTGCTGAAGCCATTAGAGGTGGGTTTCCGCCACGTGTTACTGAAAAGACTCCTGTCCGATACATTCTTTTTTTTTTTTTTTTTTTTTTTCCGGTATGCGGGCCTCTCACTGTCGTGGCCTCTCCCGTTGCGGAGCACAGGCTCCGGACGCGCAGGCTCAGCGGCCATGGCTCACGGGTCCAGCCGCTCCGCGGCACGTGGGATCTTCCCGGACCGGGGCACGAACCCGTGTCCCCCTGCATCGGCAGGCGGACTCTCAACCACTGCGCTACCAGGGAAGCCCCGATACATTCTTGGTATCTCTTCTCTGTGTTCGAAATACCCTTCAAGGCTTGGGTAACATCAGATGTTCTCTGGAAAGCCCTCACATCTCATATTTTTATTTATTCACCCTGTTATTTATTATTCTACTTTGAACAGAGATTTATGGAGCATTAGAACAGAAGCAGATATATAAAAGAATAAGATTGTTTTTGCTTCTGGGGAGTGATATTTAAAGAAAGCCTTATATTTAAGCAATTTTGTATAATTTTATCTCCCTTAATCCTTATATTAGTCTCGTGAGATGAATATTACTACCTGTATTTTATAGATGGTAAAACTGAGGATCAGAGTTTATAAAAATATTCAGTTGAATAAGCCCACAATTTGACCATTTGGACTCCAATTTGGACTTCTATTGATAATTCCTTTGTTCTTCCAATGTAGTCTGCGTTATGTATTTTTTTGTCTTCTCCGCTAGACCCTGGGTCCTGTAAGGGCAGGGATGTAGTTTTCAATCAGCCACACATCTTAGCAGAGTCTCTTAATGATGATAGACTTCAATAAGTAATTTTTCAGTGTCTTGATAGCTAGATGAATGAACCACAACTGAGTGAATAATTTGAGTCCTCGGAAATCCGGACCAGAATTCACATATCCAGATTCAAAGGAGTTGGAGATGCCATACTGCTGTTTCTGAAGCTCAGAATGTTGTACACCTGTACAAAAAGGTTGTATTTCCTCTGAGCCATCATGCACACAACAGGACCATGTGTGGAGCCGCTAGAACTCAGGAGAATCAGTGAAGCTTTACCATTAAATGAATGATGATTAAACTTCAGGGCCACTTACTTGGAAGGTCATAGGTATAAACTATGCAAAATAAAACGTTTTAAACATATTGTTTAAGATCAGGGTCCCTTTCCATTCAAACGTTCCTTCCACCATTCTTTCTCTTGCATAGGGTGGCACTGGAAAGGCCATATGTGTTGGGGAGCCAGCTAAGGGGAAGTTGAGTTGGGGATACATGTAGTTCAAGTTTAGTGAGATATGTTTATTTGTTTCACAGTCACTTCCAGAAGTACATAGTGGATGTTTCTTTAGAAGGAGGATTAGCCTAGGTGTTCTGCTGTGAGAATGGCTTCCAGGAACGCTCCTACTGACCATTGGCTACTTGACCTAGTGTTGTGCCGTGAAGGTGTGGGGAAGGAGTTATCTCGCACCATGAACATGTTTCATAGCTCAGCACTGTAAGGATAAGAGTAGTGGAGGAAAAACAGAAGTTGAAGCATATAGAGTCAGAAACTGGTAAGGAAAATGTGTCTCACCATCAGCTCCTAGTAGAATATTTGGTTCTCATCAAAGCCTAGTAAATGGAAGTTCTTTCCTCTCAGGAATATAACCCGATAATGCAACATGCACAGTTATAAAGCCACCATAATTTTTTTCTTTCGTGAACGGAATTGAGAAAAATATGAAGTTGGTGTAGGGCCTTGCAAGGGACCCATGGGAGTGAGGAGCCTGAAGCTGAAGCTTTATCCATTTCATGGTAAATCTGCCTCAGAAAATACTTTTCAAAGTCGTTGTTGTACGAAGAGATGGTCAAGGGTGCAGATGAAAAATGTGGGAAAAAATATTATGGAGGTGTGGCATATAGGTAAAATGTCAGTTTTTTTACACATTTTGTGACTTTTATGATATTTCCTATTAAAAATTAATAATGTGACTTTTTTTCATTCTGAAGAAATACTAAGTATTCCTTTTACTGAAGAGCACCTCTCTCTCCCTGACAAAAATGTTTTTAAAAGCTCCAGGCCTCAGAAAATCTGAATTTGCCTCTCCTGAAAGTAACTATCAAAGGACTTTGGGTCAGTCATTTCCCCAGACATTTGTGAAATTCACCTCATAGTGTTTCACATCCTTCTGGAGAGGCATTCACTTTTGGTTTTCTTCAGGGACAGGGGATGTGGCATCTTTGTGATTTCTGTGTTTGCAAAATCAAAAGCGATAAGATTCCTCTTGCTTTCTAATTGTGCAGCAATTGTTTTGAGCTGTGTAATAACCTCAGCTTCAGGATCTGGGAGAGCATCGCTTTTTGCCAATAAGCAGTACACAAGGCAAGACTTTTTGGCTTAGCATAAAATAGTGTTGAAATTATGTATTGTAGTAGAGTACCGTTAACTACAATTTATGCACAAATAGGCCAAGGCCCAGGGAAAAAAAATTGCTCTACCCAGGTTCATGGGATAATGAATATCAGAGCTGCAATTATAATTTTCCAACTCCCCAACTGTACATGCAATTTGCAGGTTTACAATCCTGTACAAAACACCAACAGAGAGCACAGATGGGCTTCTAACCCCTGCTAATGAGAGCATCACTCTTCATTGCTGGGATAATTAAGCAAATATTTAGTGGTCAGAAACCCACCCAGACTTTAAATAAAATCAATCAAACCCCAATCCCTTGGGAGATGTTGATTTTGGATTTTATTTTATTTTTTTACATTGAAATGTAACTCTGTGTGTGTGTGTGTGTGTGTGTGTGTGTGTGTGGTTCTTATTTTTATAATTTTAAGCAGAGGAGAGTTAATCCAATTGCACTATGTCTGTTGAAGAGCCACATTCCCCAGAAAGGCGCTGCTCTGACACTCAGAAGGCACCAGGTCAGAAGAGCGTTTTCTCCTCGTTGATTGCTCTTCTTTTCCTCAGAATTTTCCTTCTTCCTTATCGAATTAGACTCTTTGAGTAAATTGCAAACAGTTCTCCGTGTGAGACAATGTCTAGCCCACTACACTACATGAAACAATCCTTGATATTTCTTGTGTAAATAGCAGCAGTTGGATTCAGCACTTTCAAGAATGGGAGTTGAAAAAAATAATGAACTGTTTTTTCCAAGGTAAAACATACTATATGTTCCAGAAATTCGAAAGGTCTGAGGAATGAAAGGAAAAATTAATACTTAATTCTTGTGTTATTTTTGTTACAACCTGTCCATTCCACCTTCCTCTCCTAATTCTCTTTACTCAGCTATACTTTTTTTTTCTGTAGAATTTATCACCTTTGAACAAACTGCAGACTTTATTTATTGTGACTATAGTTTATTATCTGTCTCTGCCTGCTAGAATGTAAGATATAATGGGACAAGAATTTTTTTCTGGGTGTATCCCAAGCACCTAAAATAGCACCTGGCATACAAAAAGAGCTCAAGAAATAGTTGCTGGATGACCATGGACTATGTGTCAGCACTTGGAGAGCAAAAAGTGAATATGATATTATACTTTCCTTTGAGACACTAATTACTTTCTCTGTGGATTGAAATTCTAGAATTTTGGCATTAAATTTTTATACCATTCTTTCTTATCCTTCCTATTAGAACCCTGATTTGTTTGAGGGGGCAACATGTCTAGTAAAAACAGTCTATTATGTAACCTTCCTTGCAGCTTTTCTTTTAATTCTGGCCAGCAAGACACAAGCTGAATTCTATTAGGGATATCTAGGAAAGTTTTGCATTCCTGATGTAGACATTTCGTTTTCCTCTTTGTCACTTGTTTTTTCTTGTCTGGAATGTGGATGTGATGCCTGGAGGTATAGCGGCCATATTGAGGCAGGGAGGATGAAAGCAAAATGCTAAAGATGGCAGAATGAAAAGATAGAAAAGGATGGCCTACTCCTAGACTTATTACAAGAGAAATATACAGTATTTGGTTAAGCTTTTTTAAGTGGATCTACATTGCACTGAACCAAAAACAATCCTGCAAAATACACCCATCTCAAATTGTGACTTAGCTGAATATCTTTGTTTTCATGATCCCAATCTTTCAGAGAGTTAAGCCCATTGGATTACATTTTGGTGCCTTACTATCATGGACCCAGGGCGTCTCAAAAATAGAGGGGAAAGGAAGATGACTGGAGGGCAGAGGATTCCTGCTACAAGGAATACACTTACCAAATAAATCGAGAGTCATTTGAAATGCAAGAGGACAAAATATCTGTACTGTAACTGCTCTTCAGAAAGTAACCACTTTTTCACAGAGGATTTAGGTTTGTTTTCCTCTCCTCTTGGGGCACTAGATTATAGTAGATTTATTGCTATCCATGTACAGGGACTAAGTAGAAATATTGAAAATTCCGGTAATAGGGCTGAGCCATCTGGAAAACTTTTGTACTAATATAGTGGTTGCTGTGACTCACAACTGTATGTATATAGGTGTATGAGAGTGCAAGAGTGTGTAAGAGTGTCCTCTTTGCATCCCCAAACCAATACATAGTTTAGTTCTCCCTTTAACTTAGCCAGAATAACCATTCTTACCAGTCGCTGCCATTTTGATACTTGACCAACAATAAATTTTATTTTATATTTGGTACATTAGCTGGCAGCACCATACAGAAAATAAAATATCTCCCTTATTTCTGGGACCTTTCACATGCCTCTACTGTGGATTTTCAGATTTGGTGCTGTGATTTTTATTTATTTAATTTTTATGTAAAGCTAATCCTATAAAGGGAAACTTACAGTTCCCGTCTGCAAAGAACATTTAGTTACATTAGCTGTGGATTTGTTTTTTTTTTTTTAAGGATGCTATCTTATTATAGAAAGTGTCTCTTTTTAAACCTTTTAAAGATGACAAATTATTCCTACGTTTTAGTTGAAACCTAAAACAAACAAACAGAAAGCCTTAAGCAAGGCATTCCACCAAAAGGAAACTATTCAGCTATTTCCCTGTTTTTCTAGCTCTGCAGAAGGACTTTGCTTCTATACTCTTTTGAGGAAATTTGTGTTGAGGAGTAAAATGAAAGGAAACAGGGAAGAAACAATAAGGTCACATCAGTTCTGAGCAGTTTTGTCTATACTAGGAACTTCAAGCTCCTTGAGAAAAAGAACTTTAATTGCAGTTTATATGATTTCTTGCTCTTGGATTCTTCGTCTCTTTTTCTTATTATTTAAGAAATTGATTTCCAATTTCAACTATATTTTTTACCTAGTTATCTTTTTTTAATGAAAATTTAAAGACAAACAAAACCAATTTATTCTGCAGTGAGACTCAAAAAATCCTGTCTATTACTAACCAGAAAGATGTCCAAGGATCAAATATTACCTTAATTCTCTCTTGAGAGGCATCTCAATATTTGAAGATAGAGGCAGAGCTCCCTACCCCCCATATTTATTCTTTCATTTCTCTCCATCAGTAGAACCTTGGAACCCAGAATAAAGAGAGCATACACAGCTAGGTATCGTCATATGAGTAAGTTATGGCCAGAATTGGTGTACAACTTCTGGGAAATGGAGGTGGCTTGTCTTCCTCCTTTTTTTCTCTGTCATTCATAGCATGTGTATATGATAGCTGGACTACTTAAAGAAATATTTTTTCCATATGTATTTTCCTGGGAGTCACACAGACAGAGGGAATTCTTACATTACACCCACATAAATGGGACTTGTGATTAGAAATTCTCAAGCCCAATGAGGCATATATGCCCAACATCTCCTCTGTAAAGTGTATGGAATGTTTCCCCCTACCCTCTGAAAGTATATATATTTGGGGTTAGGAGGGCAGCTTTATGCCAACGCTTTTTAATCTGACCTGCTCCCTTGCTACAGCCCCAAGTTGTACTGGGTGCAGCCAAGTAAAAAATGAGCTATGGGCCTCTTGAGGATTTTTAGATAGTCCTAAGATAAGTGCTTTCTCTACTGCTTGTTTACTTCTGAGATTCACATTCTTCATCTCTGGCTTCCGATCCATCCCTATATTTCCCTGCCAGCCACACCATGCATTCAAATAACATTTTATTCAGCATTTTAGTTATGCCTGGAGGGATTAGTCTGCCATGTTGCTGGAAACAGAGTTGTAAATTCTGTTTTGTTTCATCTTCAAAAAATAGTGCTTACCTGATCACTTTACATTCATCAGCATTACTTCTTTTATTAGCCCATCCTTCCTTGTGTTAGACACAGAGCTATGGGTTTCCCTTCATTTCTTTCTTTCCTTTCTTCTTCTGTTCCTTCCTTTTTACCTTTTCTTTTCTTTTCTTTCCTCTTTTCTCATTCTTTCCACCTCCCCCTCCCCTCCTCCTCTTCTCTCTCTCTCTCTTCTCCCCTCCTCTCCCTCTCCCTTCCCCCCCACCTCATTTTTTTTAAAGGAATCCAGGACCCCAAAGCCCAAGATACTATTGAGTTTTAGGGAAGAAGTAACAGAATCACTGCTCACTCCCACATTTATTGACTGCCTACTGTGTGTCAGGCACTGTGCTAGGCCCTGGTGCTCTGTGGATGCACCAGGATTCATAGATGGATCCAGGATGCATCTATGGATCCTGTCCTCAAATAACCAGTTTTGTGGCTGATTGTACAGTGTTGAGTGCTGTGGTAGGGGGAAGTACAAGGTGCTAGATTGACACAGGAGGGGGCAGATATAGAAGGTTTTCTAAGGGAGCCCATCATAAAGGATAATCTGTATATGGGAATTCCCCTTTAAAGAGCCCATCTGAGCAGACCAGGAGTGAGGGACTGAAGTAGTCTGGTCCCTGGCATTAGAATTTGTCTGGGAAACAAACACTGTATTATTATTGCTTATATTACACAGGTATGAGACTGTTTTTAGCCTCAGAAAAATCACAAAACATTTTTTCCATGGCAATGTAGTTAAACTCTCACACCCAGGAAGACAGGAGGAGTCTTCTGCTCTTGAATGGGTAGATAAAACGATCAGGGAGCTCCAAGTTCAAGAAACACACCCTCCTAAGTCAGACCAGAAACATCAACCTCATAGGATAACAGAACTGCCCACGGTTTCTCTCTGACCACAGCATGGTGACCTCAGATAATCCTTTGCAAAAAAGTTGGCACAGATGCATTACCAAAAACATTGTACTACTGCACGTCAGTATTTGAACCTCCTAACTGAAATGGGTGAAATAATGACCTACAGATAGGATTGTTTCTACAGGCTCATTTTCCAGTTTCCATAATGTAAAGTAGACATAATCACTCTGTTAAAATCCAGTTTGTTAGGATCATGCTTTACACCAGGATCCCAAGACATGTAATTTTTATTAATACAAAAGTGCACAGTGAGAAAACAGACAATTTTTCTGTTTTCTGCAGGAACTGCAGGTTGGTGGGCATTTCTCTGTATGTAATACTGCCTGTTTTCTTGGGTACGCCGGTCGGCCAGAGCGGAGCCCAGCAGATGACAGACTGCGTGTACTCTCGGTTGTAGATCACAGCTGAACAAACTGCTCTGGAGTGTGAAGGGTCAGCACAGTGTAAACAGAAATCAGCAGTGACCTATGGAGTAGTTCGTTGCGAGACATAATAAATACCGTCTTCGCGCCCCCTCCTGCCTTCTGCTGATTCAGGTCTTCTCCAGCGCCATGGGGCTTGTCTCTGGAGCAATATTTCAAAGCCAGCAGACCATTGTATTTGGAGCAGATTTTCTAACTGTGCTTTTAATTTGGGGAAGATAGCTTTTAGCTCCTTCTGAAAATGTCATCATACACATGGAGCTTCACTGAGAAAGAATAAAATACTTCTTAGAACACTCCATTAGCTTTGGCTACCATTAGTTTTGCTATTATGAAAGAATTTCTCCTAGGTTTAGGGGATAAAAATAGAGCTTTTTTTTCAATCCAGAATAGAATTTTGTGGCGGAATGACTAACTTTCCCTATCCTTGAAATCCCCCAGTGACCATTTAGCCCTTCCGTGCGCCGTTTTTGAGGGCTATCCAGGCCAGTGTAACCTCTTGCCAAAGTAGGGTTGGGTCCACATCCATCCTGTTCCTTTCCCTGGGACAGCCACAAATCAATCAGGAGAGCCTGTACTAGTCCCTGCCCATGTTGGGCAGATTAGGCTTTGCTGTCAGCTGGCTCATACTCACCTATGGAGGTAATTTAAGACAGTCTTACTCACCTGGACCTGAGGGGATTCGATCTGGTGAGATTGGACCATACACTACGTTCCCTGTGCACTCCAGGGCAGGGGAGAAATAAGTTTAGGAAGCTGTATGAACATACAGGAGAATGCTTTCTAATTTCCATCATGTGCAAGATGCATATAGATTTCCTTGTCCAACAGGGTAGCCTTGCAGAAAACCTAAAGCCACTCATAGAATAATAATATCTGACACTGTGCTGCTAGACAAAAGTGTAAAAGGGTGATAGTAGGGAAAACTTCCCCTGACCCCAAGCCAAACCAAACAAAAACCTCAGTCTATAACTTAACCCAGATGGTCCTGTTTTCTTTAGACTGCAAACCATTTCCAGTGAATTCACTAGTTTCAGTGTTTCTTCTTTTCTATTCTTGAAGTTAATGGTTGGCTTGCCAAGTGCTAGCCATCCAAGAAGATGTGAGATCAGATACTTAAGATTAAGCATTCCAAGTTAATGATATTTGATTACAATAAACAAATGGAATAAAATGAACTGCAGACTCACTGGTCCAAAAGTTAAAACTTGTTGATCAAGACTTGTGCTATGAGATGGTTGGTTTTATCTGAAAGTAAGGTGCTCATAAAAGATAAAGTTAATAAAAGTGTCACCAAGGAGAAAATGGGGGTGTTATGTTGAAGGAATGGTCCAAACTGTCCTGTTGTGTGGCCCCATTTTACATCCCAGCAAAATTTTCCAGTGAAATAAAACAACAAAAACAACAAGAAACTGAAATAGTGGGCTAGAATATGTTGGTCATTAACCTCTTCAACTTGGAGGCCTGGGATGACTCAGGGTAGGAAATCTGATGAGAAGAAACAAAATTAAAAAGAACAAGAACCCAAAGAAATTTGACTTAGAGAAGTATGTGCACGCATTTATATTTTAGCATTTCTTCATCTTGTACTAGATGCATTTAAAAATGGAAAACAAGGGCTTATGACTGGCTAAAGATAACTTCAAGGCCTTTCATCAGTCATTTTCACCCATCACCTCTTTATTTCCAAACATACTGCTTTGTTTGGCAAATAAAGATGTTCTTAGTCTATTTTGAATACTGTTTCTTCTCTGGCCTTTGTGCCCACAATGTATATGTGAAACTGTCCATGCTCATCTCCCTTTTCTTCTTCACAGCACTGCTGAAGTCTAGCACCTGCCTAAAATTTTCTCCAATTTAGAAGATTCAAGTTACTCTCAATACAATGGAAAACATACCTCTTCCTGGACATCTAAGCACCGTTCTGCACATGTCCACATGGTATTTTTTGGCATGTGCGCTTTGCAGGAGCCAGGTCTTTTGAAAGCTTGCATGGTTCCTACTCCTGTGTCATGACCCATATGGGTGTTCCGTAAATGTTGAATCGAAGTGAATTGCTTCCCAGTGCATTTATTGGCATATGTACTTCGGTAGGTCAAGATCCATCTCTTTTTGCAGTGCTCAGTGGTTTTCTTTTTGAATGCATTCCCGACCAGGCCAGAGGTGTTGGATGTCTCTGAAAATTGTTCACAGCTTCCTAAACAAGGAAGCAGCATGATTGCATTGTTGTATTGTAGCCATGGCCAAGGTTTACAAATCAAGGAAACTCCACTTATATTGTACAAGTGGTTGTGCTTTCTCTTTTGTGCTTTCCTTTTTCTCCCTCCCTCCCTCCCTCCCTCCCTTCTTTTCTTCCTTCCTTCCTTCCTCTCTCCCTCATTCCTCTCCTCTCTTTCTTTTACTTTCATCCTATCAAAGCTCTCTTGTGAAGCTCAAACACTTATAACAGGATCAACAGCATTGAAGGGCTGTCTTTTTCAGCCCAGCAAAGCTGGACAAATGCAACTCCAGAAGCCTGGCCTCATACCTCAATTGAGGAAGATGTCAACGAGAATGAGTTGAATCAAGGCTGGCCCTGCTCTCTGCCTGGGGATGGCATTGGCCCCACCAGCAGGAACACCGAGTTTCTAGCTTCAGGCATTGAGTTCTCTCTATAGCTTAATGGCTCACAGCCCTTTTATGAGACAGCTGGATAACAATGTGCCTTTATGACTGGCTGACTCTTTTTCCCCCTTTTAAATCTCCAACTGTACTGTATAAAACATTCTGTCTCCTATCGTTCCATCAACGAGGCCTGAATAGCTGAGCCAAGTGCTCCTGCAGCACTCATTTATTCCCTTGGATCTTTTTTTTCCTACAGTAAAAGAATGAGGAGAAAAGAAGGTCCAGGATGTAAGAGGTGGCTGGTAAAGGCCTCTGTGTGAGGTCCTTGGCGAGATAATCTCATTCTAAAGATCTGGGTGACTGGAATTTCCCTTCCTCCCATCCCCCGCAGACATCCCCTCCCCAACATCCTTCTAATACAAATCCTTAAGCATTAAGTCAGGCGGAAAATGAGTCTACTCTACATTTATCTTCCTGAATGGCAGTCAACTCCCGCTTAATCTTTCAACATATATTTGTTCAATGGATCAACAGATTGTGTAAGCAGCATGACGGTTGGGTTTAGAAATGTGTCTGCTCATGTTTGGTTTGTGCTGAACCATTGACCATTTTGTTTGTGAATCCATCATAAATTATATCTCTGAGTTACCCGGCACTAGGGATGGGGACAGAGGACAGTGCTCATACAGGCGGAAAGGCTTTTTTAGTCACTGTCATTTTCCAGCATCGAGAATGCTGACTTGTTTTATTTTGGAGTGCTTTTTAATCTTTCAAACTAGAAAACTTCAAAGTTAATTCCTTCCTCATTTTCCCAAGGTGTCTCCTACATATTCTTCTGCAGTCCTTTCCCCATTAAAACAAAGTAGGCTCTGAAGATAACAAGGAAGTAATAAAATAGTATAACGCATGAATAAGAAGGTTAAGAATTAAAAACATTATGACTCTCCTAATGTCCTATATGAACATTTTGGTTCAAATCACTGCTCCTTAAAAAGGGGAAAGTTTGTTTGGGTATTAGAATATTGAAGCATTGATTAGTCAATTCATGACAAAACTGATTTGATTTTTTTAAAAAAAGAATTGTCAGTTGTTTCACTAAATTTTCAAGTTATCATTCAACCAATCAGCCAACACTTATTGAGCATCTACTGCATTAAAGGCAATGGAGAGAATATAAAAAGTCAAAGACAAATTTCCTGACCTCAATAACTTAAGTCAAGTTGGAGGAATGCAAGTATTTTGAGGCTTCCTGAATAATGAAGGGAAGAGAAAATTTGTGTTGTAGTAGTGTAGTTTGTGCACAAGAAGGAATAGTTTTTGAGGAAATTTTATTCATTTATTTGAAAACTGTTCAACAGTATTTATTGAACACCTAGTATTTTTTGAGCACTGAGCATATAATGCAAAGTGAGATAGATTTACTTGCTATCCTTATGATGCTTAAGATTGAAATAGGAAGACTGGAAGTAGGGTGTGGATGAGGAAGGAAAATTGATGTCAGCCATCATGTCCAAGTCAGGCCAGGGTCGGGAGCTACAGGCAGACTTCACTTGCTGGTTCTTGTAAGTAGACTTTGCATGTTAAAGTAGAGACTTGTTAGATAAAAGGATGTTTTCATACATTTTGAGTATCACATTCTTGCATTTCAAAATAGAAGTATAATCACTACTTTGAAATTATCAAGGCAGAATTTTACAATAATACATTATTTAATAATATATTGATATATAATATTTTGAATAATATGTTACATATCATTTTTTAAAACCTGTTGATGTAGCATTCTAGCTATTCAGTCACCTCTGTGCATCTGTTGCCTTACTGACTCCCCATAACAACTCTGTCAGCTTGGGAAAGTGTTGTTGTCATCGTTAGAAAAATAAGAAAACTTCAAGTTCTCGTGGACAAATACTGTATGATATCACTTATATGTGGAATCTAAAAAATACAACAAACTAGTGAATATAGCAAAAATGAAGGAGACTCACAGATATAGAGAACAAACTAGTGGTTACCAGTCGGGAGAGGGGAGGGGGGAAGGGCAATATATAGGTGGGTGAGTAAGAGGTACAGACTATTAGGTATAAAATAAGCTACAAGAGTATATTGTATAACACAGGGAATATAGCCAATATTTTATAATATCTATAAATGGAGTATAACCTTTAAAAATTGTGAATCACTCTTTTGTACACCTGTAACTTACATAATATTGTACAGCAGCTATACTTCAATAAAAAAACAACAAAACAAAAAAAGTTCTGATGGACAAGTGCCCAAGGTCATAGAACTAGTTATTGGGAGATTTGACATCAGGGTCTAGGCCTCCTGATTCCTAGCTCTGGTAATTTAAAAACTCATCTATTGATTTTTTTTTTTTCCTGCTGGGGAATATTAACCAATGTTTTGTTGTTGTTGTTGTTGTTGTTGTTGTTTGCTCAAGATATGTTTTAATATTTATAGGTGAATTCGTCTGCAGTTGTGAAGACAAATTCTTTGTAAATGGTGATATCCTATTATGGTGATTCAATACCGACTGATATCTCCACACACTTTGAATATGGAGTAACAGTAATAGAATAAGATACATAACATCTAGTAAGCCAAATACCAACAACAAGTCCTTTAGCAGCCACTGGATCAAGAGACATTCAGGCTTTGGAGTGTTTTCCTAGATTTGATGGCATCGAAAGGCACAGAAAAGCTGCAGTCCTAGATCCAAAATTGGTAGTGATGGTTCCCTTCATTGCAGAAAGAGAAACTCACCCAAGCCAGCCCATTAAAAAGAGAAAGGTTTCTAAGAGGTTTCAGGGGGTTTATTAGGAAATAGAGCTAAAAGATGGACCTTAGGGGCCCTGTTGCTGGGAGGACATGGGAACTGCAGCCGTTCCTTAACTAATATAGGGTTAGGCAAAGTTTGGGTTCGGTACACACCCTGGGTCCAGTCACCTGGTCCCAAGGTGTTGCACATCCCTATGTCCATTCAGAAGAGGGTATAGGCAGAGCTAGCAATGGTCTGTGTCTTTCATTAAGAATATTCTATTTATTCTGTTTATCTTATACCACAGCTAATGGACTCAGTAGACTCTAAATGTTCCCCCAATTTGATTAGGGTTGATCTGGTTATTTATATAATTGCTGAGAAGCATAACATAGTTTTGTTTGCACTGTAGTTTATTATGCAATATTTGATTTCCTCTAAAAATAGAGGTAAATTGTAATATTCACAATGACCATATCAGTCAATGGCAGGGACAGAAATTAGAATTCTGCATATTCTGGTCATATGCACTATGGTTATCCCAATGTTTCCTAATATAAGAGAAGAATAAAATTATCCATTATTTAGTTATCTCTTATAAATACAGAATCTTTGCTAATAAGGGCCTGAGAAAATATAAGAGCTAAGTTTTCTTAGCTCTTATAAGATGTTCAGAACAGAGATGTTCCTGAAACAAGCTGCCTTGATTTGACCTTCTTTTTCTCCTCTCACCCTCTTTGTACATTTCAGGGCAGGGGCTTCCATCATGGAGTATGAAAACTCTGGGAATCCTTGAAATTTTTCAAGGTAGGTGTTATGGGAGACTGGATTGTGTTTCTCCAAATCCACATGTTGAAGTCCTGACCCTCAATATGATTGTTTTTAGAGACAGGGCCTTAAAGAAGGTAATTAAGGTTAAGTGAGGTCATAAGGTTAGGGCCTACTCTGATGGGACTGGTGTCCTTATAAGAAGAGGAGACACCAGAGAACCCTCTCTCTAATGTGCATACAGAGGAAAGGCAACATGAGGACATATCAAGAAGGCAACCATCTCCAAGCCAAGAAGAGAGGGCTCACCAGAAGTCAACCCTACCAGCACCTTGATCTTGGACTTCCAGCCTCCAGAACTGTGAGAAAATAAATTTTTATTGTTTATCCCATCCAGTCTGTGTTCTGTTATGGCAGCCTGAGGAGACTAATACAGATATTTTCATATATGAGTAAGCTGAAATGCACTAGAGGTGAAGTAACATAACGTATTAAATGGAGAAACCAGAATTTGAAAACAGGCTGTTCTGATTTCCATGATGATGGTCTGTCTTCTGTCTGGTCTGCCTGCTTAATTCTCCAAAAGTCTTAGTGTTGAAAACCCTTACTGGTGTCAAATTTACAGGTGGGTCCAAAAGTTTGCTAAGTAGTGAAATTCTGGGTGAAACTCGAGGCAGAATCTGGACAATCCCCTCTAGTAATTGCAGGTTGGCTATGATGAGGGGGCAAAGCAAAAGCCCTGGAAGCTGTGCTCCAGGCAGATACAAGGTGCCGAGTCACACTAAGGAAGTCAGTTCTTCCAGGGGAAGCAGAGAAATGGGGCCACTGTAATTATCAGCTGGAAAGGGAATTGGGGAAGATGGAGGAAGCTGGCGAATCTGCAGGCTACTTCCTCGTTGAATTCAGGCTGGGCAGAACTGAGACCACTTGGAACAGTTCAGGAAAGCACATCTCATGCAGAGGGGGTTAAGAGCTGAATAGAACTGGCAGCAGTGTTTACTGCTAAGGGATTCTGAAATGCTGCCAGTTAATTTAACAGCAGTTTGCCTCAAAAAAAAAACAAAACAAAAAACACACGTGTTTACACAGCCTTTATTTGTATTTGCCATTGCAAAGCTTATCATCGTACTTTCCTCTTAATTTTTTATCTTCCTTGTACAACGTTCAGTGGTGAATATCATCAGTATTTTCTTTTTATCCTTGGATGATGGAAACCTCTGATTTTTTCCCCTTTCCTCTTTACTTTAGAGAGAGGAGGCACACTTAGAATTTGCCCTGGAGATACAATGTCTTCCAAATATTAGCTCAGGGAATAGCAAGGCTCTGAGTTGCCGTGTGCTGTTGTTTGCTGGAATAAATAATCATACAAAAGGCCTTGCTCTTTCTGCTCCTCTCCCTTTCAACAGAGTTCAAACCAGGGTTATTTGCAGGTATCGTTTTGAATCCATTTGAAACACTCTGAATATCTTGGATTTTCAATCTTGCTTTTGCTTTTCCATCACCTCATTCCTTTTTATTTCTTTATAGGTTCTTGACCTTATTTCTTTATTTCTCTCAAACAATAGAAGCTCTTCTGTGTGTGAGTGTACACGTGTGTGTGTATCTTTGTGTATACGTTCAAGTGTGTGTATGTAAGTGTGTGTTACATGTGTGGCTGTGGGTGTGTGTGGGGGGTGGGTATGTGGTGTCTCTTTCCTTTAAAAGCAACGCTGATTGTACCATCGTTGAATTCCCAACGCTTTGCCATCCGTAATTGTAATTGCTAAGTATTGATAGACTAAAAGTCAAATAAATGGATGAACTACCAGATGCATATCGAATACAAATAACGATCTTAAATATCTATTCCCCACATCTAGTGCTGTTTAGAAAGTTAAATGTATAAAATGCCTTGAGGAGTAGGGTTATGACATTCTGGGCTCAGTTTTCTCCAGTGTTCACTTGTGCACCTGCTTTTAAAAACAGGTATTTCCTTTCTGTTTTGAAAGAGTAAACACCTTACAAGCTGAAAGTCATCAAAATTCTGCCTTTCCCTATTCATCATACATTCCACTTGCCAAGTACAGATTAAGGCACATTATTAACCTACTCAATTACAATGGAACTCCTATGGAAATGTCTATTACAACTACATTAATATCTCATTAGTTCATCATGTTAATGTTATTACAGTGGTTACCAAAGGAATTGGCACTGATTGGTACCTAATTTTGAAGGGTTGTTGCCCTGAGCATCATTGGAGAGGGAGGCTCAATAGGAAAGATTAAAATCTGCTTTCTGTCTTATTCTCTAAAAAAGAAAAGAAAAGAAAAAAGAACAAATGAATATTCCTGGCAAAGACATTCTGCAGCGGCTGTCTGAGACTCAAGATATAAATCTATTTTGACAGGTGTAGTCATTATTCTTCTCATCTAGGATAGCATTATTCTTTTGTTTTAATGACAGAGATAGCAGGAAGACAAAATTTGCCTTCATGTGAATGCATAAAAATGTAATAACAATTAGCTAATATAATTAAATTATTACTAATGATGATAATACCATATCTGTGTCTTTACAATGAATGTGTAGCTCTACTTATTTACATCTTTCCCCAAAGGAGTTCAAATAGATTTATAGGAAAGTTCAGCCCCTCCCACTTCCCCTTTCATTTGCATACATTAAAAGAAACTGAGCATAGAAGCTGATTGTGCCATTTTATAAGGAAAATAAGGTCTCTGCAGTTTCATTCCTTTAATTGAGTTGGCAATCCGTCCTGTTTGGGCAGGAAGGTTTATGCAGCCGTAAGGTGGGTGGAACCAAGACTGGAGTCGGGGTTCTAAGACTGGACTAGACTTTGGGGGCATGTTCATTTCCAAATGCCCAGGGTCTCTGGCTGGTGGGTCCTACACAGCATGAAGAGCTGGCCTTTAAAACAAATATAAAGGGCTTCCCTGGTGGCGCAGTGGTTGAGAGTCTGCCTGCCAATGCAGGGGACACGAGTTCGAGCCCTGGTCTGGGGAGATCCCACGTGCCGCGGGGCAACTGGGCCCGTGAGCCACGCTACTGAGCCTGCGCGTCTAAAGCCTGTGCTCCGCAACGAGAGAGGCCGCGACAGTGAGAGGCCCGCGCACCGCGATGAAGGTGGCCCCCGCTTGCCACAACTAGAGAAAGCCCTCGCACAGAAACGAAGACCCAACACAGCCAAAAATAAAATAAATAAACAAATGTGGGGTTTAAAAAAATTTAAAAATAAATAGGTATTTGTTGAATAAAATAACAAGTGCTCAATTAAAAAAAATATATAAAGAATATAAAGTCTGTTGCTGATGCCGTCTTATTCACTATACTTTTCCTACCTGTGTTCCTACTTTTCTCTCAGAATCCAGAGCTCTCGTGGTCTTTTCAATGAAATTTTGGGGTGTGTTGTCATAGCAGTTAACCTCTTGGTTTGTTTCTATTTTCTTAGCAAAAGAAAAAAAAAAGCCAGCTGAAAATGACTAGGGAGGAGTTGTTGGAGGTTTGCAGAGAAGGGAGAAATTGTAGAATGGGCCTCCTATGGAGGAGGGGGAGAGCAGATTGTGTCTGAAATGTTGAATAAATAAGACTTGTCTGGTAGCGCTGAGGCCCCACTTGAGGTTTGCACAGACGTTGAATGGTGAACCGTCATACTGGTTGTGAGCTTTCTCCTGCGGTGTCCAGCTGCTTGGAGGCAGGCACCTGGTCCAACTGAGATCTTGCTGGGTGTGTAGCAGGCATATGCAAGGGAAACATCATAATAATGGATTGTGAAATCTAACCAGGGCAAGGAGGCAAATAAGAGTGCAATAAAAAAATAAAAGAGCGTGTAACAAACAGTGAAATGTGGTAGGGGCAGTCAGTGGAAGTCCCAATGTGGTTGAAGAATTACTGGATCAAGATTGTTGAAAGGATGCAAGAAGAATAGGAGATGGTGACCTAAATGGAAAATTTGGAGGCAGTACATTTGTTGGTAATGACAAGGTCTAGGACCTTAATATGGGAACCAGCGGAAGGTAGATTATTGCAATAAGGGCAGGTTAATGTGGTAATCTAATCTGATAACACATGTTTCCATGTAACTGAGGACTTTTAGAGATTGGGGGAAAACAGTAGTTTAGAAATAAAGATAAGGAGAAAGGGGGATCCTGCCCATCTCAAGCCTTGTTGAATATTGGGTATGAGAATAAAAACAGCCTCTACTTAAAAGGACTGCTCTTGAAGTGGTACCTGAAAGCTCTAGCTAGAGCAAGAAGGTGAAGGCAACTTCCAGAGAGGAGGTCACAGCATGGGTTTCCAGTTGCAGAGGGCACAGAGCAAGGTGTTAGGGAGTCACGGAGGTGTGGGAAATTGAGTCAGATTAGAGGAGGCACAAACCCACAAGGGGATCCATTCTAAGTGGTGAGAGATGATGAATCTGAGGAGTGGAGAGAGAGAGAAAAATAAATGTTGTAAGCACCTCGTATTTTGGAGCTTGTTGTCGTGGCATAATCAGCATAAGTTAATCAGTGCAGTCCTTTAAAGAAAGGGGCACATTTTTCTGTCCCCCCTTTCTCCTTTGTGCTGCTTGGAATACGGACAAGCAGGTTGATGCTCTTAACTAGCATGGATCATGGGGCACAAGCTTAAGATTACTGAGCTGTAAGAGAAAAGACGCTCGAGTCCTTGGTGACAATGAAGCTGCCACCAAGTACCATGAGCTAGCTACCTTGGGACTTCTTTTTTGGGACAAAGAAACTTCTATCCAATTTAACATAGTGGAGAAAATAGTAACAGTCCTTCCTTAATTAGAATTAAGGGGAAGAGAGAGCCAAAATGAGCAAATAGATTGTTAAGAGAAGTTGAAGCACCCCCTTGCAATAAATGCATGTTTTTTCTTTAAATTATGTTTCAACATATTAAAAAAAGAACTTGTAAATGCGATTGTTGAGTAATCTTGGCAAATGAGGTACGTTGGAAGATCAGATATGGGCAAATGCCGTTTTGCCATTCCAGTTTTCAAAAAGAGGAAGAGACATTCTGCAAACTATTGAATTATGAGCTTTATTTTATTTCCTGGAGTTCCAAGAAGAGGAAGTGTTTGGGTCGTCATTACAGTAACCTCATTTCCTTCTCTGACAGATATATTGGACTATCATGCCAGGAGAAATGTGGCAGAGTGTACTTTTGAACTAAAGCAAGGCATCCGAAGGGGCTTTCAAGATGTCTTCATAGATCAATTAGAGGAATACTGGTTGAATAGAAGATGGAAGGAGTGTATGAAGGGTATTTCCTTTGCAACAACCCTTCACATAGGTTCTATTTTTGCTCCCCTATGGTGTCAGCTTCATCATAAGGGTTGGCTCCCCCTTGTGGTTAAAGGTGGCTTCACTGCTGCTTGCCTTGAACAGGGAGAGGGATCCTTCTGAATTTTCCCTCTGGGGAGTGAGAAAGCTTCTTTCCTGGATTGTGACAATAAACCTTTTCTTATATTTTATCGACTTCAGTTGGACCAGGAGTCCGTCTCTGAACCAGTTGCTCTGCCCAGAGAAAGGGATACTTTGCTTGGCTTAGGGCTGACTGGCTAGGGGTGGAGTTGACTTCCTCTAAAGCACATTGGCTTCATGGGGCAGGAAGGGTGTGATTATGTACGGATATAGATATCTAAAGAGAATTGAGTAGTTAACAAAAGAAGAGGGAGTGGATTATTTTTTAGGCAAACACAATATTCACTATTCTTGGAAGATATTGAGGATAAGGTTCTTCAGTTCTATAACATGAAAGTTTAAATTTTGATGAGGCAGGCATTCTGATCTGTCAGGATCATATTAACCACAAAATAGAGTCCAATTAATCAAACGAGTGAACCCAAGGAGCAGAAGTGTTTATCATGATTCATCTCGTGGCAGAGACATGTTGGCCAAAAATTATGATTTTGGTTTAATTATAATCAAGGTTAATGCTTCTACCTGATTAATTAACCAATATATTTAACTTCTTTAGAACATTACAGTAGAATTATGTTCTCAGAATGGGTAAGAATGACAACCATTCTTTTTTTAATTGCAGGAGAGCATGTATCTAAAGATTTGCATAAAATTGCTCAGATATAAATTAAAAAGGAAACGGCTGGAACATAGTCTTTTTTTAATGCTATTTGAAATAGTGGTTTGAAATACTTCAGTGTGATTTTGAAGGTGATATTGCAAAAATAAAAGTCTCTCAAAGGTTCCTTAAGTTTCTCGGATCATTTTATTGAGTTCGTAAAGACAGATTTGATTTAAAAAATGCTTAGAGTTGTCTAATACTTGCTGCTGTTTTTAACCCGTTCCTCTGTTAAGTGAAGCAAAGTATATCAAAGCTCAATGGTAAAAAGTTCATCCTGGGGGCTTCCCTGGTGGCGCAGTGGTTGCGCGTCCGCCTGCCGATGCAGGGGAACCGGGTTCGCGCCCCGGTCCGGGAGGATCCTACATGCCGCGGAGTGGCTGGGCCCGTGAGCCATGGCCGCTGGGCCTGCGCGTCCGGAGCCTGTGCTCTGCAACGGGAGAGGCCACAACAGAGGGAGGCCCGCATACCACAAAAAAAAAAAAAAAAAAAAAAAAAGTTCATCTTGAAACTAGCTTATTGGTTATGCTGACTATTTAAATGAGAAATCAACGTGTGCAATGTATTGAGGAAAAAGAGACCACAGATTTGGGGTATGTGTTTGGTGAAATGATAGATCTGTAATTTGGGGAAGTTTAGAGGAGCTCTTTTTGTAGGAAAGTCATCCCTTAGGGTGTTTTCTGCAAGATGTAAATCCAAGGTCTTCAAGAAAATTAAATAATTTTTAAGATGAGATCTTGTCATTCCAAACAGGATTTAATGATTTCCATCAGCAGAAGATTGTCCCAGAAGGCCATCTTCACTTGAAAATAGTTAAATATTCTGCAACTCCTTGTTACTTAAACTGTGGTCCATGGACCAGAAAGATCATTATCATGGAGAGCTTGTTAGATCTGCAGAGTCTCACCTCCATCCTAAACCAGCTGAATCTTAATCTGCCTTTTAATAAGATCCCCAGAGGATTCATCTGCTCATTAAAGTTTGATCATGGATTACTAAATCTCAATTAGGGAGATTTCCACAGTCCACAGAGTATTGGGGGGGGTAGGGGTTCATAGGCCAAAGAATTCATGTTTCTACAGATCTCTCACAAAAGCCCTTAGATATATCGTAGAATTTCCATTTCCATTTACTGTGATGACTACACATGATGTTTCCTACTATAGTCTATATTACTTTTTAAAATTTTATTTTAAATGAGCTGTCTCTAGAACAAAGGCTTTGAAGTTGAGCAACCTAGGTTTGAAATCTGGATCTGCCACTTCCCAAACATCTGACTTTGGATAAGTTACGTCCATAGTCAAAACCTAGTTTTCTCATCTCTAGACTCTTTAGATTGTGGGAAAAAAATCTCTAGAATATCATCTCTACATGATACTGATCTCATACTGTAAGACACTTAAATGTACCAGTCCGAGCCCTGGTACATATAAAGAACTCAGTGAATATTAGTTCCCTTCCTCCTTTCTGGAACATGCAGTCCATTAAAACCTTAGAATCATCTACTACAAATGATGCAAAGACTACCGAAAGTCCTCCCCTATGTAGCAAAACTATAATGTGCTTCCTATAAAACATTAGATTTTAAACAGTTCTCCTTGCCAAGTTAAGTGATTCTCAAAATAATATTTAAATAATTAAAAATAATTGCATTGTTTAGTGTGGTCCATCTGGATGCCAAATTGCACTCACCAAATGATAATTTGGATTTTTTAATATAATTGATACTTTACTGTGTTTCCTGAGTCTGATTGATCAACAGGCTTTGCTACTTTTTTGCTACTTAGCTTTTATTCAGCGACTGCTTCTGGGTTCCATGAAAAAGTGTCCACTTGCTAAGTTTCCTTGACTTCCCTGCAATCTTTGTCTAGTGAGGAGTCAGAGTGGTCCATTCCCTGATGCTTGGAAGTGTGGCTGGATGGGTTCTGATGAGTCATTGAATGACTGTCGGAAAAGCTACTCCTGAAAGGCAGCCTGGGCTGAGAGCTGTAAGCTTCGTGGACCACCAATAGTTCTTTGCAGTGAAACTGTTACTCTACTATAAACTCCCTGATCACACCATCCCAAGATGAGTGAAACTGTGAAATGATAGCTAGACTGTATGGCAGTAGTTGAGGCATGGAGGGAGCTAAGAGCAGTGCACGGGTAAATCCATGTGACTGATGATGTGGTGGACATCATGGATTTTCTCTCCATTGTGGGCTGCAGGTCTCCACAATTCCCACTCAGAGAATGGTAGGTTATCATTTATTAAAAAAATTTTTTTTTGATTAAAAAATATAGTAAAGCATAAAAGAGAACATAACAAACACCCGTATTCCCATCATTCAGAATTAACTGTTGATATCCCATTTAACCATTATTGTATGTCCCATTTCCTTCCCAACATCTCCAAAGGCAACCACCATTAATAGTTTGGTGCATATCATTATATATCGGTATAAAAACTCTATTGTCCAAGATGGCAGAGTGGGAGGACTTGGAGTTCGTGTCTCCCCACAACTAGGGCACCTGCTAGATGCTGGTGGGGGACCTCAACCCCAGAGGAGATGGGAGGAACCCCCGAGTGACTGGGTAGGATGTGGTGGGGAGTGAGTGGAGAGGAGAAGTGGAAGCCAGACGGGACCGGCGCCCCTGAAGGGTGGCTGGGAGTGGGGAGGGGTTCCCACGCCTGGAGGGACCCTTGGGGCCTGGAGGATCAGGGGGAGCATGGCTAGTGTTTCCCCTGCCCACTTGGGCCCTGGGAAGCTGACTGGGCTCCTGGGCTGGGTTCTCCACCCTCCAAGTCCCCTTCCAGCCGCATTGGTCCTAGGGGCATGGGGTGGAGGGGGGGAAGAAGGAGAGGCGGACTGGGAGGGGCCCTCTGGGATCAGAGGATCAGGGGGGAATGTGCCTAGCATTTCTGCTGCCCACTCGGCCCTGGGAGCCTGCTTGGCTCCCGGGCCTGGTCCTCCACCCTCCAGGGCCCCCTCCAGCCACGTGGGCCCTAGGGGCATGGGAAGGAGGGAGGGAGGAGAGGGGAAGAGGAGGAGAGGCAGACTGTGGGGGGTGACCCTCTGGGACTGGAGGATCAGCGGAGGCATGGCGGGTGATTCCTGCACCCAGTCGGGTCCCAGGAAGTCTGATGGGCTCCTGGGCTGGGTCCTTCACCCTCCAGGGCTCCCTCCAGCCACGTGGATCCTAGGGACAAGGCGGGGTGGAGAAGAGGAGAGGCGGATGGGAATGGGCCCTCTGGGATCAGAGGATCAGGGGGAATGTGCCTAGCATTTCCCCTACCTACTCAGGCCTCAGTGAGCCTGCTGGGCTCCCGGACCTGGTCCTCTGCCCTCTGAGGGTCCTAAGGGCGTAGGATGGAGGGAGGAGGCATGAAGAAGTGGAAGGGCCGAAAGGGAAGGACCATCTGAGATCGGAGGATCGGGGGGAACACTCCTAGCATTTCACCTGCCCACTCGGGCCCAGGGAGCCTGCTGGGGTCCCAGACCTGATCCTCCACCCTCCAAGTCTGGAGGCACTCCTGGGCCCCTCCAGCCACACTGAGCCTAGCCCTGCTCCCCACAGCCAAGGCCTTTTGCAGCCTTTTTTTTTTTTTTTTCTGCTGTTGTGGTTCTGTTTTACCTTCCAGTTTTTGTTTCATCTACACTTTTATTTTTTCTAACATATCTGTTAGCTTTCTAATCTTATTTTTATTTTAGCCCCCCTGAGCCTAGCCCTGCTCCCCAAGCCCAAGGCCTTTTGCAGCCTTTTTTTTTTTTTTTCTGCTGTTGTGGTTCTGTTTTACCTTCCAGTTTTTGTTTCATCTACACTTTTATTTTTTCTAACATATCTGTTAGCTTTCTAATCTTATTTTTATTTTTTACTCTTTGTTATTGTCCTGCTCCTTTTTTTTTTTTTTTTTTGCTGTCCCTCGCAGCTTGCGGGATCTTGATTCACCAGCCAGGGGTTGGACCTGAGCTCCTGGGGTGGGAGCTCCATATCTGAACCACTGGACTAACAGAGAACCTCAGATCCCAGGGAATATTCACTGGAGCAAAGTCTCCTGGAGGTCCTCATCTTGGCACAAAGACCTGGCCCTGCCCAACAGCCTACAAACTCCAGTGCCTTAGGCCTCAGGCCAAACAACCAGTAAGACAGGAACAAATTCTCACCTATCAAAAAAAAAAAGACAGAGACAACAAAAAAATATGTCACAGATGAAGGAGCAAGGTAAAAACCTACAAGACCAAATGAAGAGGAAATAGGTAACCTACCTGAAAAAGAATTCAGAGTAATGATAGTAAAGATGATCCAGAATCTCGGAAATAGAATGGAGGCACAGATTGAGAAAATACAAGAAATGTTTAACAAAGATCTAGAAGAACTAAGGAACAAACAAACAGATGAACAAAACAATAACTGAAAAGCAAAATACACTGGAAGGAATCAATAACAGAATAACTGAGGCAGAAGAACAAATAAGTGAGCTGGAAGACAGAATGGTAGAAATAACTGCTGAGGAGCAGTATAAAGAAAAAAGAATGAAAAGAGTTGAAGACAATCTCAGAGGCCTCTGGGACAACACTAAATACACCAACATTCGAATGATAGGGGTCCCAGAAGAAGAAGAGAAAAAGGAAGCATCTGAGAAAATATTTGAAGAGATTGTAGTCGAAAACTTCCCTAACTTGGGAAAGGAAATAGTCACCCAAGTCCAGGAAGCACAGAGAGTCCCATACAGGATAAACCCTAGGAGAAACACACCAAGACACATTAACAAACTAACAAAAATTAAATTCAAAGAAAAAAATATTAAAAGCAGCAAGGGAAAAGCAAAAAATAACATACAAGGGAATCCCCATAAGATTATCAGCTGATTTTTCAGCAGAAACACTGCAGGCCAGAAGGGAGTGGCAGGATATACTTAAAGTGATGAAAGAGAAAAACCTTCAACCAAGATAACTCTACCCAGCAAGGATCTCATTCACATTCAATAGAGAAATCAAAAGCTTTGCAGACAAGCAAAAGCTAAGAGAATTCAGCACACTGAAGGAACTCCCCTAGGCGGGAAACACAGGAGAAGAAAAAGACCCACAAAAACAAACCCAAAACAATTAAGAAAATGGTAATAGAAACATACATATCAATAATAACCTAGAATGTAAATGGATTAAATGCTCCAACCAAAAGACACAGACTGGCTGAATGGATACAAAAACAAGACCTATATATGCTGTCTACAAGAGACCCACTTCAGACTTAGGGACATATACAGACTGAAAGTAAAGGGATGGAAAAAGATATTCCATGCAAATGGAAATAAAAAGAAAGCTGGAGTAGCAATACTCAGATAAAAGAGACTTTAAAATAAAGACTGTTACAAGCGATAAGGAAGGACACTATATAATGACTGACGGATTAATCCAAGAAGAAGAGATAACAATTACAAGTATTTATGCACCCAACATAGGAGCACCTCAATACATAAGGCAAATGCTAGCAACCATAAAAGGGGAAATCGACAGTAACAAAATAATAGTAGGGGACTTTAACACCCCACTTACACCAATGGACAGATCATCCAAACAGAAAATAAATAAGGAAACACAAGCCTTAAATGACACATTAGACCAGATAGATTTAATTGATATTTATAGGACATTCCACCTGAAAGTGGCAGAATACACTTTCTTCTCAAGTGCGCATGGAACATTCTCCAGGATAGATCACACCTTGGGTCACAAATCAAGCCTCAGAGAATTTAAGAAAATTGAAATCGTATCAAGCATCTTTTCTGACCACAACACTATGAGATTAGAAATTAATTACAGGAAAAAACTGTAAAAAAACACAAATTAGTGGAGGCTAAACAGTATGCTACTAAATAACCAAGAGATCACTGAAGAAATCAATGAGGAAATAAAAAAATACATAGAAACAAATGGCAATAAAAACACAATGACCCAAAACCTATGGAACGCAGTAAAAGCAGTTCTAAGAGGGAAGTTTATAGCAATTCAATCTCACTGTAAGAAACAAGAGAAATCTCGACTAGATAGACTTAATTGATATTTATAGGACCTTCCACCAGAAAGTGGCAGATTACACTTTCTTTTCAAGGGCACATGGGACATGCTCCAGGATAGAGCATATCTCTGACCACAAATCAAGCCTCAGAGAATTTAAGAAAATTGAAATCGTATCAAGCATCTTTTCTGACCACAACACTATGAGATTAGAAATTAATTACAGGAAAAAACTGTAAAAAAACACAAATTAGTGGAGGCTAAACAGTATGCTACTAAATAACCAAGAGATCACTGAAGAAATCAATGAGGAAATAAAAAAATACATAGAAACAAATGGCAATAAAAACACAATGACCCAAAACCTATGGAACGCAGTAAAAGCAGTTCTAAGAGGGAAGTTTATAGCAATTCAATCTCACTGTAAGAAACAAGAAAAATCTCAAATAAACAATCTAACCTTACACATAAAGGAACTAGAGAAAGAAGAACAAAGAAAACTCAAAGTCAGGAGAAGGAAAGAAATCATAAAGATCAGCAGAAATAAATGAAATAGAAATGAAGAAAACAATAGCAAAGATAAATAAAACTAAAAGTTGGTTCTTTGAGGAGATAAACAAAATTGATAAACCCTTAGCCAGACTCATCAAGAAAAAAAGGGAGAGGATGCAAATCAATAAAACTGAAATGAAAAAGGAGAAACCACAACTGACTGCAGAAATACAAAGGATTATAAGAGACTACTGCAAACACCTATATGCCAATAAAATGGACAACCTCAAAGAAATGGACAAATTCTTGGAAAGGTACATTTTTCCAAGACTGAACCAGGAAGAATTAGAAAATATAAACAGACCTATCACAAGTAATGAAATTGTAATTAAAAATCTTCCAACAAATGAAAGTCCAGGATCAGATGGCTTCACAGTTGAATTCTATCAAAACATTTAGAGAAGAGCTAACACCTATCCTTCTCAAACTCTTCCAAAAAATTGCAGAGGGAGGAACACTCCCAAATTTGTTCTATGAGGCCACCATCTCCCTGATACCAAAACCAGACAAAGATATCATAAAAAAGGAAAATTACAGACCAATATCACTGATGAACATAGATGTAAAAATCCTCAACAAAATACTAGCAAGCAGAATCCAACAACACAGTAAAAGGATCATACATACACCATGATCAAGTGGGATTTATCCCAGGAATGCAAGGATTCTTAAATATATGCAAATCAATTGATGTAATACACCGTATTAACAAATTAAGGAATGAAAACCATATGCTCATCTCAATAGATGCAGAAAAAGCTTTTGAAAAAATTCAATACCGATTTATGATAAAAATGCTCCAGAAAATGGGCATGGAGGGAACCTACCTCAATATAATAAAGGCCATATATGACAAACCCACAGCCAACATCATTCTCAATGGTGAAAAACTGAAAACATTTCCACTAAGATCAGGAACAAGACAAGGATGTCCACTCTCTCCACTATTATTCAATAGTTTTGGAAGTCCTACCCATGGCAATCAGAGAAGAAAAAGAAATAAAAGGAATACAAATTGGAAAAGAAGAAGTAAAACTGTCACTGTTTGCAGATGACATGATACTATACATAGAAAATCCTAAAGATGCTACCAGGAAACTACTAGAACTAATCAATGAATTTGGTAAGGTTGCAGGATATAAAATTAATGTACAGAAATCTCTGGCACTCCTATACACTAACAACGAAAAATCAGAAAGAGAAATTGAGGAAACAATCCCATTTACCATTGCAACAAAAAGAATAAAATACCTAAGAATAAACCTACCTAAGAAAGCAAAAGACCTGTACTTAGAAAACTATAAAACACTGATGAATGAAATCAAAGATGACATAAACAGGTGGAGAAATACACCGTGTTCTTGGATTGGAAGAATCAATATTGTGAAAATGACTATACTACCCAAAGCAATCTACAGATTCATTGCAATCCCTATCAAGTTACCAATGGCATTCTTCACAGAAATAGAACAAAAAATTTTACAATTTGTATGGAAACACAAAAGACCCTGAATAGCCAAAGCAATCTTGAGAAAACAGATGGAGAAATACACCATGTTCTTGGATTGGAAGAATCAATATTGTGAAAATGACTATACTACCCAAAGCAATCTACAGATTCATTGCAATCCCTATCAAGTTACCAATGGCATTCTTCACAGAAATAGAACAAAAAATTTTACAATTTGTATGGAAACACAAAAGACCCTGAATAGCCAAAGCAATCTTGAGAAAGAAAAACAGAGCTGGAGGAATCAGGCTCCCCGAATGCAAACTATACCACAAAGCTACAGTAATCAAGACACTGTGGTACTGGCACAGAAACAGAAATATAGATCAATGGTACAGTATAGAAAGCCAGAGATAAACCCACGCACATATGGTCACCTCATTTATGACAAAGGAGGCAAGAACATACAATGCAGAAAAGACAGCCTCTTCGATAAGTGGTGCTGGGAAAACTGGACAGCTATGTGTAAAAGAATGAAATTAGAATACTGCCTAACACCATACACAAAAATAAACTCAAAATGGATTAAAGACCTAAATGTAAGACCAGACACTGTAAAACTCTTAGAGGAAAACATAGGAAAAACACTCTTTGACATAAACCACAGCAAGATCTTTTATGACCCACCTCCTAGAGTAATGAAAATAAAAACAAAAGTAAACAAATGGGACCTAATGAAACTTAAAAGCTTTTGCACAGCAAAGGAAACCATAAACAAGACAAAAGACAACCCTCAGAATGGGAGAAAATATTTACAAACAAAGCAACAAAGGATTAATCTCCAAAATATACAAACAGCTCAATATCTAAAAAGCAAACAACCCAATTAAGAAATGGGTGGAAGACCTAAATAGATATTTTACCAAGGAAGACATACAGATGGCCACGAGGCACATGAAAAGATGCTCAACATCACTAATTATTAGAGAAATGCAAATCAAAACTACCATGAGGTATCATCTCACACTGGTCAGAAAGGCCATCATCAAAAAATCTACAAACAATAAATGCTGGAAAGGGTGTGGAGAAAGGGTGTAGGAGGGTGTGGAACCCTCCTACACTGTTGGTGGGAATGTAAATTGATATAGCCACTATGGAAAACAGTATGGAGGTTCCTTAAAAAACTAAAAATAGAACTACCATATGACCCAGCAATCCCACTACTGGGCATATACCCTGAGAAAACCATAATTCAAAAGGACACATGTACCCCAGTGTTCACTGCAGCCCTATTTACAATAGCCAGGACATGGAAATAACCTAAATGTCCAATGAGAGATGAATGGATAAAGAAGATGTGACACATATATACACATATATACAATGGAATATTACTCAGCCATAAAACGGAACGAAATTGGGTCTTTTGTAGACATGTGGATGGACCTAGAGTCTGTCATACAGAGTGAAGTGAGCCAGAAAGAGAAAAACAAATATCATATATTAATGCATATATGTGGAATCTAGAAAAATGGTACAGTTGAACCTATTTGCAGGGCAGGAATAGAGACGTAGATGTAGAGAATGGACATGTGGACACGGGAGGGAAGGGAGGGTGGGACGAATTGGGAGATTAAGATTGACATAGATACACCACCGTGCATAGAATAGATAGTTAGCGGAAACTTGCTATAAAGCACAGGAAGCTCAGCTCAGTGCTTTGTGACCACCTAGATGGGTGGGATGGGGGGTGGTGTGGGAAGGAGGTCCACGAGGGAGGGGATGTAGGTATACATTTGTACAGCAGAAACTAACACAACATTGTAAAGCAATTATACTCAAAAAAAACCAAACAAACCTCTATATCTATTCATCTATCTCTCCATATCCATAGCCAATGTATAGTGTTATTTTGTGAGTGCTTTCTAAAATGTACATAAAGATTATTCCTGGGACTTCCCTGGTGGTCCAATGATGAAGACTCCACACTCCCAGTGCAGGGGGCCCAGGTTCGATCCCTGATCGGGGAACTAAGATCCTACATACCACAACTAAGCCCGCGCCGCAACTACTGAGCCTGTGTGCTCTAGAGCCTGCATGCCACAACTAGAGAAGCCTGCATGCCGCAACGAAGAGCCTGCGCGCTGGCCACAACAAAGACCCAGGGCAGCCAAAATAAAATAAATAAGTAAATAAAATTAAAATGTACGTAAGGATAATTCCTTTTGAACATCACCCATCTACCTTCAACATGCTTTTGAGATCTTGCCATGCTGATAGGCTGGCTCATTCCTTTTAGTATAGATCTAATCAATTTCTTTTAACAGTAATAGAGCTTTCAGTCTTAGAAATAGACCACATTTTACTAATCTCTTTTCAGGATTTGTAGGTTGTGGCTGATATCTAGCAGCCATCAGTAGATCTGTGAATGCACTGTTATTTCTGCTCCTACCCTAATGGTTTGCTTATTTATCTAATGGCTGCTGTCTTCATTAGGGATTAGCACATTAATTGAAACAGTACTTATCCCTCTTGGTAACGTGATGAGTTGTCTGTTTTAGTCTTTTGTCCTCAAGGCTGAAAGGTGATGTGTGCACACTTTGGTGAGCTCAGAAACCCTAAATAAAGGACAGTGGATTAAATAATTCATTTGGTAAGAACAGGAGTCTACTCAAGTGTCCTCCTCTAATTTCTTGGCTATTGTTAGACACAGACCAATGAATAGATTACCTCTGTGTTTAAGCAGGTCCAGGCTTACTTCAGCATTCACAACCTGCCTCTCTTATTGGTGGCTAGAGAAGAAAGCTTCTGTGGCTTCTGCCTGTCAAGGGAAATGTGTTTACGTACCTTTATTAGCAATGTGTACGGAGTAATGACACTAAGGTCTTTGAGGTCATCTTCATGTCACACTGGAGCAGTTATTTATTTATTTTTTTTTTGCGGTACGCAGGCCTCTCACTGTTGTGG
>NC_041222.1:31022113-31075518 GCF_002837175.3 Physeter macrocephalus
CATCGGCAGGCGGACTCTCAACCACTGCGCCACCAGGGAAGCCCTGGAGCAGTTGTTTAAGTGGGAACATTATCCTCCATATAAACTATATTTTCTAGTTGCCTCAAGACTCTTTTATCTTCTTATACCCTTTATTGAGAACTTAGTCCAAATTGTGAAATAAAAATGTAGCTGTGTAAAGTTGTACATTGGTATGAAATATAGTACAAAGAAGTTGAATACCCTAGAAGTTGAGTTATGGTCTAACTCAGGGGAAGTGAAACTGTAAGCAAGACTGTGAGAGAGAGGAGAGAGAAAAAGAGGAAGAGAGAGAGATTGATATTGTGTGTGTGTGTGTGTGTGTGTGTGTGTGTGTGCGCGCACACACATGCGCACCATACTTTGGGTTGGTGGCATAAACAAGCACATTATAACCACATTATAAAGGATTACGTTCTGACTACCCTCTCTGATCCATTCCAGTCAGGTTTTCTCCTTACCGCTCCACTGTAATCCTTCAGGTTACAGTTACCAGTAAACTCTCATTGCCAAATTCTGTAGTTAATTCTCTGTCTTCATCTCACTCTGCCCCTAAGAGTATGTGATACATTTCATCACTCCCTCCTTGAACCCCTTTCTTCATTTGGCTTTCAGGGACCACACACTCTTCTCCCTTGATTATCCAGTCTTTTTCAGTCTCTCTTGTGACATACCCTTCATCTTCCAGACCTCTACATGTCAGTGTATCCAAGGGTTCAGTTTTTCCATATCTTTCTTTTTTCCCATATACCGTTAGATGTCATCACAGCACATCACACCTTTAAGTGCCATTTATTATGTAATTATTCTCAAATTTATATCTCCAGTCCAGATCTCTTCCTTGATATTCTAACTCTCATGTCCAATCTGCCTCCTTGGCAACTCCTCTTGGAAAATAAATTCCTAGTACTCCTTAAAATGTGTAAAACTGAAATCTTAAGTTTCACACCCCAAACCTTCGTGACCCCAGTGTTCCCCATTTCAATAAATGACACTTCTAATTATCCAGTTATTCAGGCCACAAACCAAGGAGTCGTTCCTGACTCCCTTTCCCACTTCTGTACGCCACATCCATTCTGTCAGCAAATTTGTTGTTTTGCCTTAAAAAGTTACCCAGATAGTGACCATTTATCACCATCTCCATTGCGACCACTGTAGTCTAAGTCGCTATATAGACTCTGGCTTGTACTATGGCAATAGCCTCAACTAGCCTGTCTTTTCCAGTCTTGTCAGTTTACAAGGTGGTCACTTCATAGCAACTAGAATGATGCTCTTGAAACATAAATCCAGTTGTGTTATTATTGTATTTTGCTTGAAACCTTCAGATGATTTCCCATCACACTTGGAATGAAATAGAAAGTCCTTACAGTACCACCCAAGCCCTATAAGATCCAGCCTTTCTTGGAGCCTTTGCACTTGCTATTTTCTCCGCCTGGAGTACTCTTTTAAGACGTCTTCATGGTTTACTCCCTCCCTTCACTCACAGTTCTGCGCAGATGCCACTTCCTGTTTTTTTATGTAGTGCTTGTCTTCTTCCTGACTAGAACATCAGGTCCAAGTGGACAGGGACTCTTTAAGATGCATCACCAGACCTGAGAATAAGGGCTGGCCCATGCCTCTGTTGAATGGGTCAATGAATGGATTCCATTTCACTCTGCCTCCTCCTCTGTATCTTCAGTATAGTTATAATTATTGAACACTTACCATTTTAGAGGATGTTGTCAGGAGCATCTAGTTCCCTTGCTCTTATCCCCATCCTGCCCCACTGCACATTTTCATAGGTATTGAGAAATTTGCTCAAGAAAACATGAATATTTCTGCAGACATTTTAGAAGCCATGGTGCCTCCCTTACTTCTCAGGTTGCAATCTTTCTTTTAAATGTTCTGTAGAGCTTCAGTGAATTGTGGGTGAGAAAGATAGAAAAACAGCAGAAATGTTATATGTTGGATATGTCTGCTTGTTTAGGATATTAAGAAATAAGGAGAGAAAGACAGTCTAAATGAATAAAAAAAAGTCTTAGTCTTACATATGTTCATGTACATACACATATTTTGAAGTACGTATTTCTTGGTGCAAATTTATACTGAAATTTGCTAAGTGAAGTTCTTTTGGATCTGTTATTATATATGTAACATTTAAAAATTAGAACATTATATGTGAATGAGCGCAATAATAATTGTAAGAGTGATTGAAAACAGGTGAATTTCTTTAGTAAGCGATTGTTTTAATTCTACTTGTTATGTAGTAAAAGGGATAAACATTAGCCTTGCATGTTTGTAAAAGATTTAATTAAAAATTTCCAAACTGAGGAGGTGTTACTGTAATTTTAACAGTTAAAAGGAAGAACTAAGACTTGTTTTTCTTGGTTCAGATGTGAGGAAGTTCTTTAGGTGACTCCATCTTGACCCTTGAGAGAATTCTATTTCCTCATACAAGCCACAGAAGCCAATGTTATTCCTTAAATCATGAAGGTCATTACTTACCTTTGGCCCTCCAAGCAATTCCAAAGTGACGCATTTCCTTGCTCACCCTGATTGGTTCTAGAAGCCATGGGAAAGAAAGATGGCCTGCTGAGGGATCGGTTGGGCTAATTTAATGTTGAAAAGGACCACCGCTTTCTAAACTATCTCTTGGTTTACTGAATTATCCCTCAGAGGCAAAGGAAGAATGGCAAAATGTTGCATGCCATAAACATGCAAGCAAACATGTTAGTCCTGTGTCGAATCAGAATAACTCTGATGGTGCTTATCCCAAGAGTGCCCCAAGAGACTAGGACATTAGTTTCTTTGTCATGACCACTGGTGGGGATTGGTGAAGTGGATTTGGGGTGCTTCTCTTGATTCTGGCTGAGGGTATCCCCCTTGGATTTTCTCCCTGAATCCTCTATATCCTCTGTTACAATTTTTCTGTTTTCCACCTTCTAACAAGAGCATCCAGGTATGACATCAGGAGAGCTAGTATATCAAAATAGTGCCATATCTGTCTTTTGGGGTGGCTTCTGAAATCTAGACCTCTACTTAATAGGTATATGGGGCCTGAGAGTGGGGTCTGGTGACAGTGGTGCAGGGCCGGTGCTTTTGATTGGTAGGAGAGTAAGCCTATAGAAAAGTGCTTTATGATCTGAAAACTGATCTTTTGATTGTGTCTGGAACAGAAGGATTCTTGCTTTTATAACTTTTCATTATAAGCCCAACAATTGTCATATTAGCGCATTACCTTAAAAATTGCTGAAAAGACCTATTTGGGAATATATCCTCAGAAGCCCCTCTCTTCACTCAGGCCCATCCACTTTGAAATTTCTTTCTCTCTGGTTACTGTCTCCAATGTTGTTATTATTGTTTTTTTTTTCTCCCCGGTTCTGTTGTTGGGATCATGCAGAGTGTAGGGGGATGGAAAACATCTTTATGGGATCTGGCTTGGCCATGAGTATCTAATAACAAAAGCAATCAGGCATCCTGCACTCTGAAGGTTTATGTACCACTAAGATATCTAACCTTTGTTATATTAATAGAGTGTCTGTCTCCTTCCTAGTCTTGAGTGACATTACAGAAAACCTCTTCTGTTATCATACACTTAGGAAATGCCTGCAACCAACCAAGCAGTTAGTGGTGATAGGGTGAGGAGCACATCCAGTCATACTGAAGAAAGAAGATGCTTATTGACATTAGGTACTAGACTACTTCAACCAAAGGGCAAAGAAGTGCATTCTCAGGAACAAAGTGACATTTATGCATAGCTAAACCCACTTAGCTGCTGAGAACAGATGTGTACAACTCTATGAGTTCCATGGAATGACATGGGATTCCTTCCTGTCTTATTTTGTACACAAATTTTACGATGCTATACAGACTCTTCTGAACCTTGCTTTTAAACTCATCATATTTTGGAGATTGTTTCATAATATTATCTAAAGAGCTGCCTAGGCCTTTTCAATGGTGCCATAATATTTTGTTATTTTGATGTACTATAAAGTTTTAAAATACAGTCCTCTATTATTGAATATTTAAGTTACTTCCAATATGCAAATATGGCTTTTTGGGGGGAATGCTCTAAATAAATTCTTGTGCATATATCTTTGTGTGCATTTGTAAGTGTACTTGTAGCATAATTTCCCAGAAGTGGAATTGCTGGGTCAAGAGTATGTGAATATTTTAATTTAGAAAAATATTGTCAAATCATCTTTTATTAAGTACATGGCAGTTTACACTTCCATCTGCAATACACAGGCATACCTGTTTCCTCACTCCTTTTGCCAACATACCAACTGGGTATTACCAGGTATTTCGATCTCTGCCAATAATGATAACTAAATCATGGAATCTTGCATAGTTTTTATTTGTATTTCTTTTATTATTAATGATATTTAATATCTTTAAAAACATTTAAATGCCATTTTAATTACCTTTTCCTTGAATTATCTTTTCATGTCTTTTGTCAATTTGTGCTTTTTCTCTTTAAAAAATTAGATCAGTTAATGGTTTATCTATTTTATTTGTTTTTTCAAAGAGCCAGATCTTGAATTTAATTATCAATAATTTAATATTACTAATATTACTAATATTTTTTTCTAATTTCCAAGTTGCTGATTGCTGTTTTCATTTGCATTACTTCTTCCTTCTGTGTTGATCTTTTAAAAATATTAAATGAAACAAGCCTGGCAATAATGATGAAAATAGCAGATGCTGAGGGATGAGTACATGGGAGTTTATTATAGCATCTTTTATACTTTTGTGTTTGTTAGAAACACTGTAGAATAAATGAATGCCCTGATCAAGTTCTGTGCAAATTAATCTGAAAGCCTTACAAAGTAAATTATTTTCTTGAAAAAATATAAATTAACAAAAGGCTGTTGCTTTTTCTCTGTCCCTTTTTGCCCTCTTTTTAAAAAAAGAACGTATTTACTGTAAAAAAAAAAACCTTTTAATTAAAAAATGTACATTTACAGAGAGGTGGCAAAGATACTACAGAGAGTTCCTATAAACCCCTTACTCACTATCCCCACTGTTAACATCGTACACTACCATGATACATTCGTCGAAACTAGGAAACCCACACTGGCACCTTACTACCAATTAAATAGCCGACTTTATATGAGTTTCACCAGTTTTTCCACAAATGCATCTTTCTGTTCCAGGACCAATCGAGTGTGCCACAGGTATATGGGTTGTCATATCTCCTAAGTCTCTTCTGGTCTATGGCAGCTTCTCAACCTTTCCTTGTTTTTCATGACCTTGACAGCCTTGAGGAGTACCGGCCTGATAACCCTGTAGCATGTTCCCTAATCTGGGTGTATCTGATATTTTCCCCATGATTAGACTGGGGTTATGTGATTTTGGAAAGAATAGCACAGAGGTGAAGTGCCCTTCTCATCGTATTTTATCAGGGCATATGTGATATTTCCATGACGCCACTGAGAATGTGAACCTTTACCATTTGGTTAAGGTGGTGTCTACCAGGTCTCTGTACTGTACCTTTGCTCTTTCCCTATTCTGTCCTCTGGAGGTGAATCACAGTCTAGCCCTTCTGAAGAAAGGATAGTGGTGGGAATTAAGCTCTACCTCTCAGGACCTTGAGACCTCACGTGGCCCTTGTACTCACCTGTCATGTGCCTGGGCAGAACTCCTCTCAGGTTTTAACTGCTCTTCCTAGACTGAAGCAGCTTGCTTTTCAGTGAATACCTGTTGGCAATTTGGGGATTCTCCTGTTCTTGACTCTTTAGACACTCTTTTGCTCTGGCAGATTTTGTGGCTACTGGTGGTTTTTCCCTACCCACTTATATTTCAGCATTTGTGGTTTGTCGTAATTGTTGCCTTTGAGTGTTTGGTTTATCGTGCCTTTGAGTGTTTGGTTTATCACCTAGTTCCTTTGTTTTTATGCGGAGATTGTGAGAGATTCAAAAACTGTGCCTCCCTTTGCTTCAGTCTTGTCTTTATGAGTTTTCATTATGCTGTATTACTTGGCATAGATATTCTGCCTGCTAGATATTTATGGAGTATAATCTTTGCAATGAGAAATGTTTTAATGCTATGAATGCATTAAAAAATATTGGGATCATAACCTTTTCTTTTCCTCCTTTCTCTCCTTCCTCCCTCTCCTTCTTTCTCTTTCTTTTCCTTCCTTCCACCACCACTCTTTTTTTTTCTTTTTCATTTTCCAGCTTTGCTTTGATCACTTTGGAATCATTCTATTTTTTTTTAAATTAAGAGGTTGAATATTTTATTATTAAACTGTTTCTTACTTTCTTGCATGACTCTTGCTTCACTGTATAAAAATAGCAAACACAGTATATTGCAAAATTAAGATAGTATTGTTCTTCATCTGACACTGTGCAACTAACAAAAACTTTTCTCCACTGCCAGTTATTTCCAATGGGAAGATAATTAAGTATTTTGAACCAAATCCAGGGATGGATGTGAGCAAGTTACAATATTATATAAGGCTTAAGATAGCAGTGTTACCCTTGAGTTACATAATTTTTATAACTAGTTTTACCACAGCTAGTTTCAGGAATTCTGAATATTATAGCTGGAGCCTAGCCTAAAAATCATAGGGTGCTATGAAAAAGACTCACAGTGTTTATCTGATGTTGTTAGGAACTTAAGGAGTATTTTCTTTTGGTGACATTGTTAAAAGTAGTTTCTTTTGCAAAAGTTGGTGTTAAAAAATCTTCTGTCCTCCACTAATTTAAAACAAGTATGCTAGATTAAGTTCTTTAAAACTAGTTTATTTAGGGGTTCCATTTTCACTCCTCAATGGATTTTATGTATTTCTCATATGGTTCTTCACTCATTAGTTCATCTAGTTCTGAAGGGCTGCTGAGTGTCATCTTGATCAGCCAATCATCTTCCTAATAAGATTTGTTGACAAGTCCTGGATTTTCTGCTAGAGCTTCATTCATTACAGTTACTTTTCCTGATAGAAGATATAAATTCATATGGTAATTTGGAAGTTTTATGTTATTTTCTGTATGTCATTATTATCCTTATAGTTACAGTCTAATGTAACATACTTAATTTTCATCTTTATGAACAAAGAGAAATAAGTATTCTTGCAGCTTTTCCTGCCCTTTTTGTTTTCCTGACTACCCTGATCTTAGCTGATTACATTATCTTTTTCTGTTTTCCTGGTGTTCACTTTGAACCTTTCTGTATACATACTTCTGTTACTGGATTAATCAGAATTAAATGATATATTTTAATTTCTACCAATGTACTTGCACTCCATTCTCTTTTTCAGCCCTTATCTCCAAGATTTTGTTATTAAGTAAAACCAGAAGAAATTGCTGTTTTTACAGGTTAAAATGACAGAATATTGGCAGTTTCATGATGGATATAATTGGATCACTACCCAAATAACTATTTCTTTAACTTTAAATTTAATTACTTTACTGAAGTATGTCTTGATGTTTATCTTTCTGATTCATTATTTCTTGGTATATGGCATAACCTCTCAATCTGTAGTTTTAAATCTAATTTTATTTAAGATAATTATCTTGAATTATATATTTGATTTTTTTCTTCTCTTCAGTTAATTCTCTTTTTTCAGGAACCAAAAAATACTTGAGTTTAGGATCTTCTTGCTTTATACTATGTATTCTATTTCCTCTCTAATCCTATAAAACTCTTTATTCATATACATTTTATTTTGTTCTCTTTTCTCAGTTCTATGTTTTCTACAGTGTCTATTCTCCTTTTTGATGTTTCCTTGATTTCTGTGATGGTTTTATTTTTCTCTTCACCTTCTTTCCTGGGCTCTGGATACTTCATATATAATTTCCTTCTGATGTCTGATCATTTTTTTCCCTCTTGAATATTTGTATCTTTTCTTCATGCTCTTGTTTTAAAATGACATTGGTTCTATTTAATTCTCTGATATCCTGGCTATGTGTTTGATATTTCTATCTGCTTCATTGTAATATTTTTTAAGATGTGCTTAGTTTTGTTTTTTTTCTTTTGTATTTTACTGTAGTATCTTTGACTAGATCTGTTGCTAATTCCTTTTTATTATCACTTATCTTTGAATGATGAACCAGATATTTGGGGATGTTTTATGTTCGTAGTGTTCTGGGGTAGCAGGAGGCCTTGCTGGTGCACAGTAAAACTGCTTATGATTTAGGGTTTTGAATGTCAGCTAGTTGATGCTTCTATCTCTGAGGATGACAGAGTTTAGCATGTCCTCAAACTTTAGAACTGCTCCTCTCTCCCGTCTCAGTAACATTCTTTCAAGGAATGATGGCAAGTCTATGTGTTACTTTTTTATCCTCGTCTCTCGTTATTCTTGACTGCAGTATCCAGGGAAGGTCCCACCATCACTGCACATCTTATTCTGTTGCTTCTGCCTTAAAGGGCACCATCTGCTTTGGTTTCTGTGACCTCCAGGTGCAGTTGTCCCCTCAGCATTGTTCTGTACTCTCGTCTACTATTCGCTAAATTTGGAAACTTTCTCATACAATTTGGTTCTCAATTACAGGTTTCATTCTAGCTGAGGTTTGCCTTTCTACCTCTCAAATGTCTTGCTTTTAGGTAATTTCAAGGAGGAATACAGGGTGGAGATATCTTCATTTTGCCCTTTAAAAATTGGAAGGCTCTGCATCATTCTCTTTTGAAATTTGTTATGTGAATTTAAAATGAGATTGAGAAGGAAATTCAGAATCATTCTCCTAAACTACTTCAGACAGACAGATAACCATTCAGGATCGGAGATACTCAGCAAAGTAGGTCAAACCATTTTGAACCTAAATATGACTGTTGGCTATTTCTGGGGGGGGCTGGCACACTTGAATTAATGAAGGGTGTGAGGAAATATAATGTGGTTACGTTTTAAAATTTATTTAGGAACAGCTTTTAAAAGTGAAGCTTCACTAGAGCTGTGAGAGATATTTAGGAATTTCTAGCTTAACTCATATTTATTAATGAGAAAATTAAAGCTTGGAGAGCTTTGTTGTTTCATATCTAGTGAGTATCAGACTGAGTTCTAGACTAGCAGTGTTCCTAAAGTCAGTTGTATATAATAGCTTTATTGTTTTTGCCTTATCTGCATATTATTTAAACCTCTTCTACATAATATTTTTCTCAAATCCGGCTCATATGTTTTATTAAAATAAATTTATATACAGAAGAAATTGTGAGTAAATATTGGTACAGAGCCCAAATGTTTGGTAAACCTTAACTTCCAACATCATGCTGTTTCCTCCATATTCAGCGCTCTGAGAATCTATTCTCTGATTTAGAGTCTGGCTACTCTAGCCTTTGGTCACCTTGACATCTGAGTTCCTAAGTGTCCAGAGATGAGGTTTTTTTGGGCAGAAATACTTTATATCCTTTCCATGAAACTAGATTATCTTTAGTCTCTTCTTTATCTATTCAAATCATCCCACCTCTATTTACTTTTCTACTGAGACCCAATTTTATATCTCTGCAGTGGTATTCAGTCCTTTCGCTGTGGAGCTAGAAGCCATCTTGGAATTCAACTTCTCTCATTTTACTGGTGAGCAAACTTATCAGAAGATTAAATTGGCAATAAAGGGTCATGCAACCTGGGGATAAGACTTGGGTTCAAACCTCATCCTCTTACTCCTCTGTGATCTTACAGAATTTACTAATCCTTTTTATCAGTCTTAGTTTCTTCACCTGTAAAATGAGGATAATAATACCCATTTTAGAGGGTTTGGTGAGGATTAAAAAATATGATGAAATTGAAAACACTAAGCAAGATGGTTGATAAGTAATAATTGATCAACAAAGTGCTATTATGACTTGCTACTATTGTTGTTAGTAGTAGTAGTAGTAGTAGTAGTAGTAGTAGTAGTAGTGTTTGTATTTCTACTACTGCTGCTGCTGCTGCTACTATTACTACTACTACTGCTACAGGGTCTCAAAGTTAGTGTGAATCATTCTACCACACCAGGTAAGCAATACCTCAGTTTGACATACCATTTAAGAGGTTTATGCCTTCTCTCTCTTTTTTTAAAATTATTTATTTATTTTTGGCTGCATCAGGTCTTAGTTGCGGTGGGCAGGCTCTTCGTTGTGGCATGTGGGCTCCAGAGAGGGTGGGCTCTGTAGTTGCGGCACTCGGGCTCTCTAGTTGTGGCTCAAGGGCTTAGTTGCCCCGCGGCATGTGGGATCTTAGCTCCCCGACCAGGGATTGAACCCGCGTCCCCTGCATTGGAAGGCGGTTTCTTAACCACAGGACCACCAGGGAGTCCCTATGCCTTCTCTTTGATAATGGGTTCTGTGGTTCAGGGTACCAAATTGACCCCAAAGAATTACCTATAGACCCAATATGAAGCACACCAAAATCATTGTGTGTTTTAAGGGAATAAGACACATCTGCCAAATGGTGTGATTTGAATTGTCTAGAAATATATCTTCCATGCTCTGTGCACCAATTTGGAAATTGTCCTAGACTCTAGAGAGGTAGTCAAGTATAATAGTTAAGACAGACTCTAGAGCTAGACTGCATGAGCTCAAAACTTGACTCATCCACTTTGCTAGTTGTGTTGCTATAGGGAAAGTATTTGAATACCTCTGTGTCTGTTTCCCCGTCTCTAAATTGGGGATGATAACAACCACTTCACTAGGTCTGAGCTACTATGTATAAAGCACATAAACTAGATCCTGACACTCTATTCACATGTCTGTCTCTCCAGTCTTGGGGGCAGTGGTATGCCTGTGTCTTCCTTTCTCTTGTGGATCCAAGAAGAGTGTTGATTTTTCAGTCTGTTCAGCTTTTACTTGTTGTTCAGATGGAATGGTAACGTCCAAGCTCCTTACACACAAAACTGGAAACCAGAAGTATTATTGAATATTTAAACAACAGAATATTATTTACTCATGCACATATAAGTGTGCGTACATATACGTAGACATGTGCACCCACCTCTGATCTTAATGAAATTACTCTGTCTGGAACAATTTAAAACCAGTGGTCGGGAGTGGTATGCTCTGATGGAGTGGCAAGGGGTCAGGAAAGGCCTAGAGCGGGGAAAGCTTGGGTATCTCAGGGAAGGTGCAGAGGGCCAGGCAGCAATCTTTTTTTTTTTTTTTAATAAATTTATTTATTTATTTTTGGCTGTGTTGGGTCTTCATTGCTGCACGTGGGCTTTCTCTAGTTGTGGCGAGCGGGGGCTACTCTTCGTTGCAGTGCATGGGCTTCTTTTGTTGCAGAGCACTGGCTCTAGGCACACGGGCTTCAGTAGTTGTGGCTCACAGGCTCTAGAGCGCAGGCTCAGTAGTTGTGGCGCACGGGCTTAGTTGCTCTGCGGCATGTGGGATCTTCCTGGACTATGGCTCGAACCCATGTCCCCTGCATTGGCAGGCAGATTCTTAACCACTGCGCCACCAGGGAAGACCCCAGGCAGCAATCTTAATAGCCCAATTAGGGTAGAGTGGGATAGGTGACATGAAAAGAAGAATGAGAGTGGAGTTCCAAAGGTAAGAATAAAATTAATAATGAAATGTAAAGTTCCTTATGATTACAGAGAAGGTTACTGTTGAAGAGGAGGCAATAACCCCTGGAGACAAGGAAGACGGGAAAAGGGAACATGGGGAAGGGATGGGACATGGAAGAAAAAACTTCACTATTTCATTGCACAGACTTCTAGATCTCTGCTGATAACATCAAGAAGCTGTGGGCCTGCATGACATGTTTGGGCTTTTCTTAAACATTGCATGTTGATAAAACATCCGATGGAGTTTTAAGGAATGACAATATGAGCAACCCTTAATTTTTCATATTTTGTTTCCTATCCATGCTCATCAACTTGCTATTTTCAGAGAGCAAATCACTTGATTTGAATTTCTGCATAAGGGGGTATCACATGCATATCAAGACCATATAGTTCTCCATTGTGTGAATAGATTAACACAGTCCTCATCCATCTGAAATCAGTCAAGGTCACTGCCCACCGTATTGTTAGCGCATCCAAAGGTACATTGTAACATACGTGAGAAAGGTAAATCTTTAGGGAAAATTAAGGTTGGGGTCTGATGCACAGTTGTGTTGCCGACCCTTTTCTTCACCTTGATCTTCTCAGCCAGGGGTCATATGGGAAGAAATGGCACAGCTCTGGGCCAATTAAGCCATTCTCTGGATCTTAGCAGTCCTGATGGCCTCACCGAGGCGGGGGTGGGTGGGAGGCTTGGGGTCACCCGAACAAGGACAACATTAGGGAATCTGCTGTTTTAATATCAAGCTACTTCAAAAATTTACTAGAATATCATTTCTGCCTTGGTGTTCAAAAATCCCTTAGTAAGTGGTCATTAAGCCTACTCCTCTGCCTCTCCCGCCCTCTTCTTTTCCAGTACATTCTCTTGGCACTGGATGACAGAAATATCCCCAAACTTTTGCACATTTCAAAAATATGCTGTATCCTGAATAAGTCTCACAAAGAAAATGTTGACAGACTTTGCATCAGGCCCATAAAATTCAAACCTAAAAAAAAGTATGGGCCTGGGTCAAAGAAGCTATTTCCAAGAAAACAGTTGGACTCCATGCAAAGGATTTTTGACACAGAACATGCTCTTCTTTTAGACAACCAGTGGGAGACTAGCTGGTCCCCAGCCATGCATAAATCTGTCCATGTACAATTGGTAGCAGTTCCTAATTGGGGGAAAGGAGGGGGGGACGGACTGGGCAGTGCAGGCTGAGTGTGGCAGGCGGGGCAGAGCCAGGAGGAAGAATCCCAGTGCTTGCTGCTACCCTTCCGGAAAACCTCCACCACAGGCCTGTACCGAGAATAAATCACCACCTCTTCTGGAGCTCAGGAAGGTAAGACCATAAATAACAAGTGGATGCGCCCGAGTGCATTGTGGAATGGCCGGCTGGATATGAGAGAAGAGCAGGAAGAGCGTGTCCAGGCCAGGAGAAGGGCAAATGGAGGAGCATTTGCTGAATACGAGGAAAAGCTGAGTGGCCCAATTAATTTTTATGAAAACTCTTCCTGTATCCTGACTATTCAGCCTCTGCTCTTCAACAGGGGGAAAAGAGCAATGCTCTTGATGCCTGATGGGTAATAACTTGTGAATAGCCCGGATGGGGGCAGTCATCACTTTCCGCAAGGCTAATTTCCAAGGGCTGGGTTTACTCTCCAGACTTCTCCCCCAAACTTTCTTCCTCTGGGTTGGGACACTTAGTACCACCATTGGAAAGCCTCTTTTGTAAATTTTTACTCCATTATGTTGCAATTTTAGCATCTCATGCATTTGGCACTTACAACATTTTTATAATGGTCTTTGGTTTATTTTTGGCTCAGTTTTAGGGCTCTCTGCCAGGCCCAAACTTCTGCTGTGTAGCTGACCCGAAATAGTTTCAAAGGCTCTGATGCAACTTGATACCAAAATTTTCTCCTCACGTGTTTAACTTAGCCCTGTAAAATTTGAAGGCCCCACAAAAGTTTTTCTGGTTAGTTATTTAGTTAGTTATTAGACTCATAGGACGTGTTGTCTCATTGCTACACGAGGTGAGAAAGTCTAGTGTGCATGTCACTTGCAGGTAAATCCAAACAAAAGATGCCTCTGCAATGAGGTGCTTTCTACAAGTCAGAAAAAGTTCCAGATGCATAGAAATAGAAAATGGGTTGACATTTAAAGGGATCTAAATATGCTACATAGCTAGCTAGGCTGGGAGAGTCCTCGTGAATCTTCATCGTCTGATGCCTCACGACTTCCACCACCACCAGCTAACAAGGATAACTGTTATTCTCAGAGCACTTATGCCAAACCCTTTACCATCTTTGATCTTGTTAAAATGTCTCATTAACTGTTTATAATGGGGACAGTTTTCACCACTGTTTTATAGATGAGGGAATTTGTAGTTTAGAGCAGTGATTTCCAAACTTAGCTGTAGAGTCCCTTGGGGGCCTTTCAGAAATCCCAGTGCTTAGGCAGCAACCCATACCCAGTACATCAGAATGCCTGGGGATAAAAGCTAGGCATTAGTATTTTTAAAAAACACTAACACAGGACTTCCCTGGTGGCGCAGTGGTTAAGAATCAACCTGCCAATGCAGGGGACATGGGTTTGAACCCTGGTCCGGGAAGATCCCACATGCCGCGGAGCAACTAAGCCCGTGCGCCACAACTACCGAGCCTGCATGCCTAGAACCCATGCTCCGCAACAAGAGAAGCCACTGCAGTGAGAAGCCCGCGTACCTCAATGAAGAGTAGCCCCTGCTCTCTGCAACTAGAAAAAGCCCGCGCACAGCAACAGACCCAATGCAGCCAAAAAAAAAAAAAAACAAACAAAAAAAAAAACGACAAACACAAATGGCAGGTGTCTCCAATGTGCAGCCATGTTTGGGAACCACTGGCTTATAGAGATTTAAGAGATTAGCTGAGGGCCACCAGCTAATAAATGGTAAAATGAAGGGGCCATTTGAGTACCAAACTTGCACTTTTTCTAATATGCCAGGCTGCCTTTCATCCTCCTGCTGGGAAAATTGTAAAATACGTACAAAATGGAGCCCATGGACCCTGCTTCAAGGAAATTATGATCTGAGGAGGAAAAATGATGTAAGTAAAGGTCAAATCAGTGTTAATCTGTGTGGTGTTGCTTGTGAATTTAGCAAAAGCTTGGGAGCTACTGAGCTATCCAATCAAATGCGTCTACTTGGATTTGGCTGCCCTATCTAAAAGAAACAGTGAACAACTCACCCTAACCAACCCAAGTTGAGGAGGTAGGTTAAAATTAAAGGTAGAAGCTGATGAACACTAAGATTGATTATCTTAGTACCAGGGAAACTGGATCCTTTGGGAAATTACATCACGATTCATTTTATCAAACAATAATTTAAGCATTACTACATGCAGGGTACTTTAGACATTTTTAATTCTCACAGTAACCCAGAAAGGTGTTATCATCCCTATCTCACAGATTAGGAAACCGAACCTCAGTGAAGATAATAACTTGGTCTCACACAACTAATAAGTATCAGCCCTGGCATTCACATCCAGCTTTATAATATTAATAAATCTTAATTTATTATATTATTATAAGATAGGTGCTGGGGATATAATGATGAGTAAAAGCATAGTCCTTGATATCACTGACTTCAAGTTTAGTGAGGAAGTTGTCCATTGACCAAACTTTCATAAAAACATGTAAAAGGGCAAATGTGTTCTAGTGTATAAGGGCAGGTGCATAGTAGGTGCTAACTAGGCAAATCAAGGGAAGGAAACAGGCAAAGTAAACAGCTTATGAAGTTTTCCTGTGATAGGAGGGAACGTGGAAATCAGAAGGAGCTGGAAGAAGACCCATGAAACTGGAACACAGAAGAAGAGGCGAATGTATTCCAGATTGGGTTGGGGCTGGAGGGTGACCTTCCTTGGTGGTTGGTGGTAGGAGAAGCTGACATCAGATTTGTGTTTTGAAAGAATTACTCTGGTTGCCTTGTAGAGAATATTTTGCAGGAAGGCCAGAATGGATTGTGTCAATGGCTGTCAAACAGTTTTTTCAGGTAATCCCTTGTTAATTTCTTTACACATGTAAAAAATACATTTTACATTGTGATCTAGTATACCTCACACACACACACACACACACACACACACACACTCCAGAAGTTAAGTGTTAAGAGAAGACTCACCCTCTTTGTGGGGATGCATTCTCATATTTTTGTTTTATCTAGACTAGTCTATCTCATTAAAAATGTACTGTTTGCCATCTACTATATTTATTTCACAGTCTACTAATGGTTTTCAGTTTTAAAAATACTGATTGAAATACAGTAGCTACTACTCTATTGCCTTAATCTTGGTGAGATTTAGTAGAGATAGAGAGAAGTTGACAGACAAAAAATTCAGAGATAAAATTGATAGCTTGGAAGTAATGAGATCTATCAAGGATGACTTAGTTTTCCCAGCTTGAGAAACTATACAGATGGTGGTTTCATAAATGGAGAAATGATGTCCTGGAGGAAGACCATGCTTTGTGGGGGAAGACCATGGATTCAGCTTTGGACATTTGGGGTTTCAAGTGCCTTTGAGAGACCTATCAGGAATTGTTCATAAGTGTGGTCTGGACTAGAGATGTCCATGCTTGTGCCATTAGCAGGCTACTGTGGGAGAGTTATGGATGGGAGGGCTGGAGACAAGGAGTACATAGTGAGAAGAGGAGAGGACACAGAACCAGGTTTGGAGGGACTGTAAAATTTAATTGTCAGGTAGAGGAGGGTGAACCTGTGAGGAGAATGAGGTGGAGTTGTTGGTATGAAAAATAACAATGGTCACTTGGACTGAAGGAAAGAGTGTTTTAAAAAGGAGGGAGAAGCCAACCATGCCAAATGCTGCTGCACAAGGTCAAGGGGGATGAAGGCAAGAACATCTGTTTTCTTTATGAACGTGTGTGTCATTGGTGGCGTTAGAGAGAGACGTTCTGATGGACTGTTGGGGCTAGAGGCCAAATGGAAATGGTTTGAGGAAATGGAGGGGGAGAAATAGACAACAGTGTCTCGCGAGGCCATCCCATCGCCTTGGTGAGAGGCAGGAAACCAAATGTTCAGGAGAGGCTCTTTGTAGCAAAAGGAGAGCTCCCACCTTCTCGAGGGGTCCCAGGACCCCTGGCTGTGCCTTCCTCCCTGGAGGCTCAGATTTCTCAAGTCACCTCCAGGCTAAGTGAGTTAATTCTCCAACCCAAAACAAAAGCCACCCGTGCTATCAGTATGAATGCACTTGGGGGATGGGAAGTTTAAAGTAGAGAATGCATGCAAAGTCTGGGGCATTCAGTGATTGTGTCCACTGACATGGCTAGGTCCTGAAAGAGGGCACTTTGGTATGCGGTGTACCATACCGCATACTGTGTACCCCTGTATTAAAGAAATGGCGATACAGAGGGGTAAGGAACTTGTCTTCTGCGGCAAGTGTCAGAGCTGGGATTTCAGCTCGAGTTCTCTTCTCTAAGACTCCTGTTCTCTGCTCTGCAGTGCCTGGTCCACAGCCCAGGGGAGAGTCTATCTCTGCAGGAGGTCAGTTCTTCTCTTTGTCCTTTGTATGACTGTAGAAGAAGGCTTGGCATACATAGGCAGTTTCCAACAACAGGACTTCTTTCTAAGCATCGGCTCTCACCATCAGTATATTCCTCATCTGTCCCCCCGCCCCCAGCCCCAGATTATAGTACAATTCCACCATAGTGGTTTCCTGTTCCACCATAAGAAATGGATATTAGATTCATCTGAGCCATGAAAATAATAGAAGGCTAATAATAATAGGAACAAATCAGAAGGAAACAACAGAATGGGGATCATTTATTATACATTATATATATATATTTTTTTTTTGTGGTATGCAGGCCTCCCTCTGCTGTGGCTTCTCCCGTTGCGGAGCACAGGCTCCGGACGCGCAGGCTCAGCGGCCATGGCTCACGGGCCCAGCCGCTCCGCGGCACGTGGGATCCTCCCAGACCGGGGCGCGAACCCGGTTCCCCTGCATCGGCAGGCGGACGCGCAACCACTGCGCCACCAGGGAAGCCCCTATACATTATATTATATCTTGGATATATGTTTACATCTCTAGAAAGTTTTGTTCTCTCATTCCTTCACATCAGTAAGACCAACATTTGATCTTGGGAGTTTTAGATGTTCTCTTGTCCAAACAAACTCTCTTGGTAATAAAGGCTACCATTTGAAATGCTACCTAAATGTGGAATATTTTACAAACATTTCATCTACAAAACAGTCATATTTTCATTTCAGAACAACTTGTTTCTATGGTTGTTGCCTTTATTTCACAAATGAGGCAATTGAGTCTGTGGTGGATTAAAAATAGCCGCAAATTCTTTGCCACCCTTCCATCAAGAGGTTAGGTATTGTTCTCCCCTCCCTTGAATCTGAATTGGCCTTTGAGACTGGTTTGACCAATAGTGTGTGGTGGAAGTGACATTGTCTTCTCTGGGTCTAAACTTTAAAAGAGACCTGATAGCTTTTGCTTTTGTTCTAGCTGCCATGTAAGAAGTTCAAGTACTCTGAGACTGTCATGCTTTGAGTAAGCCCAAGTCAGCCATGTGGAGAGGCTACCTGGGTGGGGGGGAGAGGGAGGAGGAAGGAGAGAGGGACAAAGAGAGAAGAGAAAGAAAGAGGAGGAAGAGGAGGAGGAGGAGAGAGAGGAAGGGTGACAGACAGACAGACAGGCATACTTGGCCAACACCAATTTTCTAGCCATCTCAGCCCAGAAGTTATCTTGGACATTCCAGCCCCATTAGATACTATTTGGAGAAGAACCAAAAAGACTGACCAAAGCCAGAATCCAGGCCCCAGCCTGTGTCCAGAGTTGGGTCATCCCAATCATTCCCAGCCCTCTGTGCTACCCTATCTGAAGCCACAGACATTGTGGTGCAGAGACAGTCTGTCCCTGCCATGCACAGCTCTAATTCTAGACCCACAAAACTGTGACTATGGTCAGATGGTTGTCATTTTAAACCACTGAGTTTTGAGGTGGTTTGTTATGCAGCAAAAAGTAACTTAAACAGCGTTTCATTAAGCAATTTTGCCTGATGACAAAGGAAGGAACAGAGTCTGAATGGAAACCAGCATCTGTCTGATTACAGAGCTGGGGCACTTTCTAATACTTTGTGTAGTCTCTTCTGGGACTTCCAGATTGGTGTTCCACTTCCTATCAGGTCTCCTGCTAAATCTCTCTTAGCTTAAATTCTGAGCACATAGGAAGGGGACAGACATGGTTGTTCACCTTCAACATTACAACAAAAAGTTAAATAATAGGCAAGTTCTGAGGTTAATTCTGGGTCAGCCTGTTGCTCATTCTTTTTTTTTTTTATTTTTTAAATTTTTTTAATTTTTAATTTTATTTATTATTATTTTTTGTGGTACACGGGCCTCTCACTGCTGTGGCCTCTCCCGTAGTGGAGCACAGGCTCCGGACGCACAGGCTCAGCGGCCATGGCTCATGGGCCTATCCGCTCCGCGGCATGTGGGATCTTCCCGGACCAGGGCACGAACCCGTGTCCCCTGCATCGGCAGGCGGACTCTCAACCACTGTGCCACCGGGGAAGCCCCATTCTTTTTTCTAGACCTTAAGATGTAATTTGGTAGCAAAAGCAGAAAAAGTTACAAAAGACCAGCCCTAGCCAGATCTTCATCCCTGACCACTCCAACTTTTCAGTTGTTCAAGTGAGACCATATTTTCCCTATCTCTTGTTCTTTTAAGTTTTAAAGTAAAATACAATGATGGAAGGAAGGAAGCAAAAGAAGAGCTGTGCAAAATGAATGATTACCCCCATTCCAAATTACATGCCATGCGTACAACCATTCTGTGGGATCTTTAGGAAACGGCAGGGATTTAGCTTACAGGATGAATAGGGGATTTTCCTATAGAAGAAGTTCTGTGTTTCTGTGGTAGATGGCCCTGTGAATAGCTGTGTTTATCAAATTCCAAAGTAAATACTCAAGTGAAACTCCACATGAAAGGCCAGACCGCAGGCTGGAGGTTCCCCATGGCACTGGCGAGTTTGCAAAAATGTCTGTGGTTTGTGAGTGTGTGTGTTTAAACTACACATCATTTATACATACATTTATTTCTAGTGATTGCTGCACACAACTAGCAGAAAGCCTTAGTCCAAATCTCTTACCTAATGCTGAGTAGGCAACAGTGATTAGACCTCATGCAGGTTTTGTTGTGATAGACAACTTCCTGATTCGTAGAAGTGTTGTGTTATCTGACTTCTAAATCTGGGCAAGGAAGACATTAATATTGAGATGCAGGGAATGTTGAGCATACAGGGAATAAAGAGCTGGCATGTACATAGGTGTTGTGGGTTAGACCATCGTACAGCACGTGTTCATTCTCTTACCCCTGAATACCTCCATTGGAGGAATCTACTTCCTACCCTACTGCTGTGGACTTGGCATTGTGACCTGCTTTGGCTAAAGGAATATATTAGGAAATGACAGTGTGTGAGTTCTGATTCTGGGCCTTTAGATACCTCGTGTGTGTCCGCATGAACCTCTGGGAGTCTCTGGCCTCTTCCCCGATAAGGGCTGCTGCCTCCTCAGCCAGGGACCCGGGATGAGCACTTGTGTAATAAAGTTGTCACACCTGACTTCCAGCCTGGAGAAGAGCCTTGTGGTGTAGTCACTGAGTTCTCCTTGGTTTGTGACTTAGCATTATTGTGACAGTTGCTGATGGATGCAATCATTGTGTCTCAACTTTTGTGCAAATTTTTTCTCTTGAGCTTGTGCTTATAAATTGAAGCTGCTTTGAGTGTTGCAAGTTAGGTGAAACTCTAGAAAAACTATTCAAATCAGGCCTTTAGTTTATTCAAAACAGTGAGTTTGTGATTAGAAAGGATGACTGTCATCTGCGAGCAGGACAGGGGACTATGTATAAGGTTACAGAATGGCTACACACGAGACAAGTGGGCTATTGGATGTGTGTCACAGGGGCATGGGACAGTTCTTCCACGGCAGGGGATTTATGGCTACTATTTAAATTAGGTACGTGAACTAACTGAGCACGTGCAGTTGAGGAAGAACCCTGTAATGGGGCCTGGGAAGGTGGAAGGGAAGGATGAGAAGATGGAGTTGCTGCTGCCATGGGGGGTTGAAGGCCCACTGATCTAAAATGTCTTGTGTGAATGGGGGGAGCTGAGTTTCCTTCAGACTTGGTTGGATTCACCTGCTGCGGAGGCTCTGTGTGCCTGACTCCCTTGACAAACTTGAACCAGCAGACTAAAATATTTTCTGAGATGCCAGCATTTTCCCTGAATCCCAAGAGACCACCAGGGGAAGAATGGCCTGGGCAGACAGTCAACTGTGACCACATAAAAAGTTCTGCCATTTTTTTCAGATCATATGTTCTGGAGGGAAACAACTTTGGTTTTTACTGTGGACACAGCAGTGTCCTAGGAAAAACATCCAGAATTCAGTCATAGACAAGAAATATGTCTTCAAGACCTTTCTGGCTGCCCCTGGTCCTCTTGCCTTTGATCTGTACCAAGGACAGAATGCCAAGAGAGTACTGTAGTGCTTCTTTGTGAGGTTGAATTAAAATGTGAAAAAAAACCAATATTTGCTGAATGACTAACATGTCCTGGGGTAGATGTTTTAAGTGGCTCACTTCATTTAATCCTTATGCAATACCCCTATGAAGTAAGTATTATTAGAATCATTTTACAGATGAAGAGTTAATTAATTTACCTCTGGCTACACAGCTAATTGGTAGAACTGTCTTTTCGACCTGGGAGTTTTCTTTCTCAATTTTGTCTTCCTTCCATTATGCCTGAGCCTTTCCTGAAATTTCATCTTTGGCTTTCAAGATAGAATTTGGTGGAGAGATGGTAGTTGACTCTGTTAGAAACAGATTAGGGTCAAGTCATGCTGTACGTCTTAAACTTATACAATGTTGTATGTCAATTATATCTCAAAAAAAACTGGGAGGAAAAAAAATTAGGGCAATGCAAGGGAAGGCAGCTCAGACTGTCTCTCGGAGTGGGAACAAAACAGGCAGATAGATGAAGTTGGGACTTCTCTCGCAGCCTCGGGCTTTCTGCAAGGCCTCGAAACAGAATTAGATGGATATTTGCGGCAGGAAGAGAGAGGGCAAAGGTCTCCTCTAGCCTGTAAGCAAGCCTTTCCACCACCTGGTTTATGCCGTGGAGAAGACTCCTGATACCTGGCCTACAGTGACTTCTTTGTGATGCCGAGAACCCATAAAGCTGCGGAGGCCAGTCCAGCCCTGACTATACATCCATTTTCCATTGGCACCTTTGTTAGCTTCTCAGTCAAGAGGAGGACAGAGTGGACTGGGAATCAGAAGAACTGGATTCTAATATCTGCTCTGCTATGTGATGGTAGGCAAGTTCCTTAGCATTTTTTAAATTCTCTGCCTTTCTGTAACATGAGGTGGTTAGATAATATCAATGCCTTTTTCTTCTTTTTAGCAGCAAAAATCATTTTAAAAAATAAGATCCAAAGTGGAATCCTAATAAGTAATACAGAATAAACTCTTCTGGATTAATCAAGGATTTTGGACCCTAATCCATGCCCCTTCTGGAAGCCCCTGAGCCACCTCTCAGAAACCAGGAGCTTTGTGGACCAAGTTCAAAACTGCTGTTCTGGGTAATCTCTGGGATCTTTCCCAGAAATAACATCATAGGATTACAGAGCTTGGTGGTCTGAATTGTCTTCTAACTGCTCTCCCAGTGTTAGCATCGTAGATATCCCCAAATCTTCCAGCCTGTGGAGTCATCCTTTATTATATATTGATGTTTTCTTTTAAGAGTCAAATGAACTGTCTCAAGCCTTTACTCCTAGGTTTCCTACCTCCCGGCCCCATATCTGAGAATGCTTGAGGGGCATCCATACCCCCAGCGATGTGTTTCTCTGATTCCACTGAACACACAGCTCCTCTTCTTTGGTTGTCTCCTCCTTCCGCCCACATCAACTCAACATAAACAGCAACTGCCTTGCCTTTGGTTCTCTTCCAATAACTACCCACATATGGCTGTGTGGGCAGTTGCTTTTACTTACGGTTTGGCAATAATGGAGGACTGGGGGGTCACATCACCTAACAGCACCACAGATACTTCAAAATTGAAATTTAGCCATCTCTGTTCTAAATAGCCCAACAGTCATGGCTAGAACTGATGAGTTCTTCATGGGCCATCTTTTTTCCTTAAAAAGACTTTGCTCCAGAATGCTGGGTTCCTTCCCCATCCATGCATCCCCCCTTCTTTCTTTTGAGGCCACTCACCCCTCAGAGGCTCTTCATTTTAACAAAAATATAAAAAGACATTTATTTCTCTCTTTTACTCTGTTCTTCTAGATTATCACCATTGTTCTACCTAAATGGCTCATCAAGGTACTTTGCTTAACAAAAGACAGTTCTGTTTCTATGAGAAATTCTGCCAAGATCCTTTGAAAAATAATATTCCCCCGTTTTCCAACTCTTGGTTATGAAATTCCATGAGGTATTTGTGTTAAGAAGTAGAAGGATGAAACAGAAGCTTTACATCACTGCTCCTAGGTTGTTCAGAAAATTAATGTTGAACTCACTCTGAAAAATTAGCCCTTTAAAGACATGGACTGAAATGTAAGTTCCACTGGCCTGCTCAGCAGTGCCAAGCTCAACCTGGCCACCTCTCCTCCAGTCCTGTGATGTCTCTCTATTTAGCTATAAAATAGTCAGGTGTTTCTTTCTAAGCCTTGATATTCATCCAGAGGAAAAAGATACTTTTAAATCTTAGGTGGATAGTTTGGGAATATTCGTAGATGATCTGGGATTTTGGACTTTTTATTATTTTTACACAAACGGAAGAAGAATTAGTGCAGAGAAGACCCATATTCCTATCACCGGTCTTGATCAATTTTCAACTCATGGCAAATCCTGCTGCCATCTGCAGATGGATCATTTTGAAGCAACTCCAAGGCATCAAATCATTCTGTTTATAATAGTTCAGTATGTATCTCTAAAAGGTGAGAACTCTTTTAAGAGAACATAATCACATTTCATACCTAAAAGATTAATAATAGTTCCTTAATATCATCAAATAGCTACTCAGTGGCCACATTTTCCAGATTGCATAAATTTTTTTTTACAGTTATTCAAATCAGAATTCAAATAAGAATTGGTTGCATTGCAGTTGGTTGATATGACTCTTAATTTCTTTTAATTTTTAGGCTCTCCCTTTCTCCTCTAATTTTTTTCCCTTGTATATATTCATTGAAGAAGCTAGGATGTTTGTTCTATATAGTTTTCCAGATTTTTGATTTTTCTGATTGCATCCTCAAGTTTATTGTTCAATGAAATGCTCTTTCCCCTATATTTATTAGAAACTGAAAGTTAGATCTAGAGACTTTTCTTTTAGGTGGTGGTGTCTACTTGTGGTAGGGGGCACATATCTGGTTATACCTCTTTTGGTGATATTAGTAGCCATTAATGATAATTTCCTGCATTCACTCTAGTTTTTCAGGCTTGCAAACCAATGATAATTTAATTCCAAATTCCTTCCTAATTTATAAGCTGGAATGATTCTAAAAATAAATACTTTCCCTCATCAACTGTTTGGTTATCCTCAAGTAAACTTAGTATAGGAAAGGCAAGATAGGAATTCCCTGGCGGTCCAGTGGTTAGGACTCCGCACTTTCACTGCCATGGGCCTGGTTCAATTCCTGGTTGGGGAACTAAGATCCCACAAGCCATGCAACCAAAAAAAAAAAAAAAAAAAGAAAAAAAGAAAGAAAAATGTAAGATAAATGCTTGATTCTTTCTTTTTGTTTACCAGTTTTCAGAGTATTGAATTCATTCCCTAGCATTTGCCAAAGGTAGCCAGTGAGTAATTATTTTAATATATGATGTGTTTTAATTCATTGAAGTTATAATTAATATTAATGTTCAAATTGTTCCATCTTTTGCTGTGGAATACTTTTCAAGTTGGCTCCTGGGCCCTTTTGACAATCGTGATAGTCTTTAATAGTTTTCTTGCTTTCTAGTTAGACAAAACGTTCCAGGTTTATTTGGCATATTTCATGCCATAGACTTAGAATGAGCTGGTTCCTTTTGGTGGGAAAAGGCCTTTACAAACTATAATCCGCTTGAGCTTGCATCTGCACATACTTTTACTTAACATTAGGCCAAAAATAAAATGGTACTTTTTCTTTTATAACATTAAAAATAGCAAATATGTAACTACTGCAGAAAATTCAGAAATAGAGGAATACATTAAAAAAAAGAAAGGAAAAATAGCCACGTATTACCAATATCCTGTCACCCTAAAGCAGCCTTTGTAAACATGTTGTTGAATGACCTTTCATCCAACACTCTCTTAAAATATATTTAGAAAACTTGAATTCTACTTACAGATTTCTCCTCTTTCCTTTTGCTTATGTCTACTCATGTGTGTACTTAGGCAATGCATTCTGCTTATCTAAGTTATCTAAACTGGGAACAAAGATAATCAACTGTGATGAGCTATGAATCGAAGACCTGGTGACTGTAAACCCAGAGAGAGCAGCCACAGAGAAGTGGCATGAGGGACTGTCTGTATCTATAATCAGAAGATGAATTCCCCCTAGAGAAACATATTTTCCTCCACTGTTCAAGTCTCATAGCTGAATACTTTGGAGGCCAGTAATTAGGTAGTTAGGGAATTCTCCAAATTCCGCAGAAAATAGCTTCATTTCTCACATTTCTGCATTGTAGATGTGGAAGAAGGCAGAGCTAGGCAGCATAAAGGAGTCACAGCACTTTTGTTTCCTTGCTGACCCTGTAAGGATGTAGATAGTGCCTGCCTCGATGGGAATTTTCTTTGGCATTTTGTCTGCTTTGGAATCCTCCCTTCTGTTGGGTTGGGTTTAAATTTCAGGGCACATACTGTAGTCATCGCCTGCCAATCTATGCAATTTCCCGAGAGTGGGTGAGGTTTAGTGACCTAAAGCCCAGTGACATTTAGGGACCCACACTTGTTCTAATGTTCTTGTCACGTTCCTCTACTCATCTCCTCACCTAAGGCACAGGGTAACTTGAGATGCTTCACTTGACCAGTTTTTCCTGTTCACACCTGCTCAGCACTTTCTGTGAATTCAACGTAGAAGGCGGCAAAGGACGGCAGAAGCACCGCCAGATCCATGGGAAGCTCACCGACAAGTGCATTTCTTCAGAGTTCCTGTAGGAGGTGGCAGAGTTTGAATAAAGAAAGCCTACTTCTAAAGCACTTAATAACACTGTGTTAAAATCCACATGTCATAAAATTGACCTATTTAACCATTTTAAAGTGTACAATTCAGTGGCATTAAGTATATTCACAGTGTTGTACAACCATCACCACCATCTAGTTCTAGAAATTTTTCATCACCCCCAAAGGAAACCCTGTACCCATTAGCATCACTTCCCATTTCCGTGGATGCCTGCCCCCTTCCCCAGCCCCTTGCAGCTATTAACCTGCTTTCTGTCTCTATGGATTGGGTTGTAATGGACATTTCATGTGGATGGAATCATACAATATGTAGCCTTTTGGGTCTGGCTTCTTTTACCCAGCTTAATGTTTTTAGGGTTCATCCATATTGTAGCAGGTATCATACTTCATGACTTTTTATGGCTGAATAATGTTCTGTTGTATGGATATACCGTATTTATTTATGCATTCATTGGTTGATGGGCATTTTGGTTTTTTCTACCCTTTGGATCCCTTGGATGGTGCTGCTCTGAACATTCATGTATAAGTATTTGTTTGAACACCTGTTCTCAATTCTTGTGGGTGTATATCTAGGAATAGAATTGCTGTGCCATTTGGTAATCTTATGTTTAACTTTTTAAGGAACCACCAACTGTTTATCACAGTTACAGAGAACTTAAGGCTGGAAATTTCAATACTGGAGTCTGTCTCTGGTTAAATTAGGAAGTAGTTTCAAAACTTTCCTTCCGTTTACCTCTCCCAATCCCCCACGCTCCTTCCGGGGGCCAGTTTCTTCATGTTGTCCCCTGGAGGCCCAGATTTTTTTTCCCTGAAGCAAAACATTCTGGCCTACTTTTCCTTTCCTAGCTGCCATCTCACCATCAAACTTCCCTATTTCTTATCTTATTTTTCCACGACACTTAAAAAAGATGAACCTTTTCTATTAGGTTTGGATGCTTAATGAGGAATTACTGCAGTAGATCTAAATCTGGGGTGAACATCAGAGTGGCCCAGTGTGCTTTCTCAACATGGCTGTCCTCCTGGACCCACCTTCTGAGCAACACCTTCTGGAGGGCTAAGCTGAGTATATATATTTTGAAAAGCTCCTCCAAATGGTTCTGTTGCACGGCTCTGCTTAATAATCAATGGAGTAGTATGTTGCCTTCACAATTTACAATTTAATAGGGCTGTTCAGGGTGTAATGCTCCATCCCAAAGGTTAGGACTAACGATGGTGTTCTGGCACTAAGGCAGGTAGATGGAAAATACATTATGACATTTTGGAGCTATAGGGGGCCTTGAGATGCCTTAACTCACATTGCAGAGGGAGCTGGCGGATTTTAGGATTATTCGTCATGATCCTAGGGACATATTGATGTGGTTGAAAATAAGCTGCCCTCATTAGGAAAGCAGGTTCCTGAATCTTGCAGAGTTGGTATGGACAGACAGAGTGAGTTGATTGGAAACTGCTGTGATTGTTTTGTATAAAACAAATTAGGGATCCGGAAAGAACAGTTACTTGAGTGTGCTTCCAGAAGAAGGAATAGAGCTGAGTAGAAGTTGGCTGCTTAGAGAAATAAGAGGAAATGGTATCAAGTCTTGAATATGCGATGGCCCTTTCACCTGTAGACCAGCTGAAATGGCATCTAAGCATGGCAATTGGTTAAGAGACTGCGAGGGCACCATTAGCAGTTGAAAGATGAGATACAAACCTATAATTTTTTAATTTAGAAATTTGTGAGTATTTGGCATTACTTGGATCCCGTATTTATGCTAAGTATGTTGAATAACTTGCCTTAGTTTAAACATTTATCTTCATGTAAACACTAACCTAGTATTCCCCATGGATTTTTCCTGCCCTAAAACTGGTCATTCTTAAATTGTCCACCACGTGCTGGGAACATTTACTATGAGTTTATTCACAAGGAGGACACTTTAAGAAAGTGCTAAACTGATGAATATTAAAACTTTGGACATTTTGACCCTTGTTCCTAAATCTATACAATGGAGATAATGGGATGAATATCTCATGGGGATAGTTTAAAGATAACTTAGCTAAAAGCTTGTTAATCTCATGGGAAATAACATATTTCTTTATATGATACTAGCAATGAGGAAAAAATGTCAATACTGTCTTCTTTGAACACACATCAGAAATACTATTAAGTGTATTTAATGTAATTCAGGATATCAGTCAGTTGTTGCTCAGTTGATATCCTGGGTAGGAAAACAGGTGTGTTATGCTGACAGTGCTGCCAGATTCACACATGAGCTGAGATATGAATAGTAGTGCTAATTACACTGAGCAGAACTGGTAGCCAATTAATGTAATAGAGAATCCCCCTAAACTTAACTTCGCATCAGCCATGCTAAAAATAACATAATCCCAGTGGTGACTGATATGCCGATTTTATTTGCCCGCTTAGGTATCATAAGAATGTATGAGATTATCTTATGTTGTCTGATTCTACCTGCTATTAAAATCAGGATGGAATAAGTACAAAATTGAAAAAAATTGGAGAATTTCTTCTATAAAACACATTCTTAAAATCTGGAAAGGAGGGGGTACGTTATTTTATAGCCTGGAAAGGAGGGGCTGTCTGGTTAAATCACACAGTAAATATATTAGTTCATTGCCACAGACAAATAGGTGGTAAATAAAATTTTTTTATTGTGTATATTAATTTGGAAGTTTACAGCTTGAAAAATGGGCAAGCTTAACTCTTAGAATATAAATATATGAGTGTCCTCTTGGCCTTGACAATTTAAGCAAATAGTCACCATACCTCTACCATAAAAGCAAACCACAGGCAAAATGCATGTTTTCCAAACATTCGTAATGCGTGGGCCCACTTTAATGAAAAAACATTTTCGCTCATTCTCCCCTCATCGAATTAACTGATATCTTTTTAAGATAATGGTACTTACATTTGTGCAAATGTAACTAGGTTTAAGCTCATGATGGTTATAGATGGCAAAGAGTTATAAAATCAAAACATGTTTACAAATTAGATATCAAGAAAATTATCAAACTAATGAAATCCAAATTCTAAACTGAGTTAAGAAAACTTATTTGCTTATTACAATGGTCTCTGAGTTTTTAGTGCTGCTTAGTTTTGGTATCATGGACTCAATTCTCCATTTCTTTAGTAGAACCATTGAGAACTCATTGTTCATTTAGTGCAGCAGGATTTCATTTGGCTTTCAACTGGCATAAATATGTCATTTCTATACTAATTCCTCCTCTGCCTTCTCTGCATTAGCCCATGAAAATTAAAATAGTACTATTTGGTGTTAATGCAATAAGAAAATGCAAGCAACTAAAATAGAGTAGAAGCACTCCTCATTTATAAGGAGGCCCAAAGTATGTTTTCACAGTTTTTTTAGATTATCATCAAAAAGAAAACACAAAGTTAAAAAATTCCATTCTAGGCAGTTTGGCAGGACTCTCTTCCCACCCTCGAATTTCTCCGAATTGACTTGGTTTGTGCCTGCCTTATTTTTCTGCATTTAGAAGTCTAGCTCTGCGGCTTGATTTCAGTGTCCACCTCTGACCCCTTCAAATTCTGTAGCTCCCTCGAATTCACGTCTGGCATTTTGCACTGGTGAAGCCCTCGATGGCGTTCGGCCTTTCTGACTCCTGTAGCCAGAAAGGGGAAGAAAAAAATAGGTTAATAAAAACTGGCACGCAGGGAAATCCCTATCACCCTTCAAACTTCTGTGTTCAGTGCAGTCTGCTGGGAAGCCCACTAACCATCTCCTGTGTGGAATACATCAACTGTCACTGCCCCATCTTCCTCTCTTCCCCGTCTATCCCACATTGCACTCACTGCCTGATCAATTGCTTTAAAATACATTCTGATAAAGATGGTCAATCTTCCCTCAGTTGCCTACCAAGGAGTGTTTCCTTGTGAACCGTGCCTTCAAAACCCTTCAAAATTTAACCTCAGCTTACCTTTACCTCCCAAGCACCACCCACCCCACAGTACACACGGTCCAGCCAAATCGGATCACTGTTTGTTCCCTGCGCTTTTCTACTTCTGTCCTTGCTCATGCCATTCCATCTGCTGCAATGCCTCATCCCCCCATCTGTGCCTTCTGCAGTCTGCCTCGTGGCTTCATGCCCAACTCAGATGCCTCCTCCTCTGTGCTGAAAACATTTCCTGACCAGCCCCACTGGAAGCGAGGCTCCCTTTGAATTCCTAGGTTACTTGGTCCTTCTTTCCATGACCCAATTTCACGCTGCCTCACATTGTAGACATTCATGTGTGTGTCTCACCTGTCCCTGTGTAGAGTGTCAGGTTCCTGGAGGCAGGAACAAGGTCTAATTCACTTTTCCATTTTTCCCACTGTCTAGCCTAATGCTTTTGGCATAAAACAAGCTAAATACTATTTTCTGTGTAAATAGGAAACTGAAAAATCACAATTCTTGAAGAGGTGTGAATAAATAGTTTAGTACAGCTCTAAGTAATAGATGGTATTTTACCCTCAAAAATAGCATCAGCTAGTAAAGTCTGATAAATTTTTCCAGGTTTCAGGCCAGATAGTTATTTTCATGCATGATCAATAACCAATTTAACAATTTGTTCCAAGGTAAAAAAATGATCATTATAAAGAATAGGCAGCCAATTCTCACTCACTAAAATGAGAAGAGACATTTAATGCACTTTCAGGAGATCTAATGGGTAAACAGAGCAATGGCCCAAGATTCTGGTTCAAGGACATATTATTAACCGTCTAGAAACTATGTTTACAGAAAACAGCTGACCTTGGGGAGCTATGAGCCCCTGTACTTTCTGGCAGTTATTTTTTGTTGCCAACTTTAAAACATGAATAACAAATTCACATTAGTTCATTGACTCTCCTGAATTATTTTTACTTATTTATTTTCTCTCAGTGTAGCATATATTAATGGGAAAATGAAAACACATAGGGATACATTCTTCTACTAAACTCTGACACAAAACCAAGGTCAAACATCATTCAGAGAAATGTTTTGGGCTTTAAATAAATAATTTTCCTCTGCTGGGCCCTATTAGTATAAACACTTTATGAATGGTCACATTTTTCCCCTGGTGGAGTTTATTTGCTGTCGAGTCTAAATACATGGCTTTCCCCTTGTTACATCACTATTAGTTGCCAAAGATGTAATAATAAGTTTATCAGAAGGAGGTGTCTGCCATGCAGACATTCTTAGTTATGAGAGGACAGCACGGTAGAAATGTCCTAGTTATGAGGAGGGCCACCTCTTGATGCTGTTACATGACCACCTCTTGATGCTGTTAGTGGACCAGGGTATCTATAGGTGTGGAGATGGCTCTCTGAATTCTGAGAATCTGACCATCATCAGTCAAAGTTAATTGAGGTTCTGGAGGCATTGCCTCCAGAAACACATTGCCTCCAGAAAACACATTGTTTTCAGAACTTAGAGGCACCGTTTGGCATCCCAAAGAAGTTGCAAAAAATTGGACTTTCCTTGGAAAGTTAAACTTTAAGCACGCAGGCCGGTAGCAGTGACTTATAGGATCTTGAGAGAGATAGCTTTCCCTCCAGGACTGATTGAAGCTGAATTTAGTGTCATAATGTATGTAAAGAAAACCAAAATGCCTGTCAGAAGGAGGGCATGTTTTATCACCCAGGGATGTACCAAGGAAAATTAGGGAGACACGCATCGACTGTGTCTTTCCAACCCCTGAGAGGGAGGAGAATATCCTCTTAGCCAGTGGCTGTTTAGTTCAGTATGCTGGTCGTATTGGCAAAGCTCCTGGCAAGATCACATCTAATACGGAGAGGGATCCAAATAGTTGTAGCTAGAGCATTTTGGGTCCTATTGGTATAACCACCCCTACTGTCAGCTGCAGACATCTGCTGTCATGACCTGATCCCATTTGCTTTTGATTCATTTGATAGGTGTACCTTCTTTCTGATTATAACTTTCCTTCCCATATAATTTTGCTTATGATAAGGAGATGAGCTCATTGTGCTTGTATAGAGAATTCTGGTTTTCGTGACACATATTTCTTGAGACACAATAATAAATTTGATAACTTTGTGACTTGGGTCAAAGCAAATGGATCTGTCTTCATTACTGACAAAAAACTTTCTGAGGCTGTGAAACTGAGAATCAGACTCTGGATTGTGATCCAGCAAATTCACAAAGGGACTGCCATCTTGTGAGGCTGCCGGGGCTACTGCCCAGAAGTTTTGCCAGATGGAGGCAGGGGGCGTGATTGCTCTGAGCACATTCTCTGAAAGTGGAACACACAGGGCCCACGCGTTTGGACATTTATGCAGTTTGTTCACTGCACAAGGGTATCTGCTGAGGGCTGGGTGGGGCTGCAGTCCAGCCCCCGTTTAGTTCTCAAGATTGTACTTTCCAAGCAGGTCCACCTGGAAGAAGCGCTCATTTTTCAGATTTGCAGAAAGGCATGATTTGGTCCTGAATTAGAGCCTTTGCAGTGGTTATAATACTCATGAAAAGTGTTTTAGGGCAAGTCGGTTTATATATGTATTTAAAACATCACTGGTCATATCCTGAGACTCTGAGCAAGGGTCTTCGAATATGTGGATGATTCATTATTATCAGGAAAATTTCTCAGTATGTAAATATGCTATATATATATTTAAAATATATATAAATATATTTTATACCTAAATTAAATTTTTAATGTACTGTGTTCATCATTAAATATATACAATAGTAAAAAGGAGTAAATAAATATAAATGTAAACAGAGTATTTTGTGTACATCACTCTGGACATCACCAATGTAAGGAAGATGATCAAAGTGGGCCCTTTCTTGCCCTAATACTGCCTATACACCTGAGAAAAAATTGTGGGGACACCCCCTCCTGCCCAGAGATTTATCTTTCCTACTCATATCACCCTGAGTTCAGAAAGCCTTCTAGTTGTCTATCTCAAATTCTAGTCACATAAGCTTAACATTTTCAAAGACACTAGAAAGTCTTCACAATAATGAATTCTGCCAATTAGTATTTAGGTAAGATTTCAGTCCTGACCATCTTTAAGTAGAGAATGAAGTTAATTAAACATCAAAAAATTTCAAGGGCTTCCCTGGTGGCGCAGTGGTTGAGAGTGCGCCTGCCGATGCAGGGGACGCGGGTTCGTGCCCCGGTCCGGGAGGATCCCACATGCCGCGGAGCGTCTGGGCCCGTGAGCCATGGCCACTGAGCCTGCGCGTCCGGAGCCTGTGCTCCGCAACGGGAGAGGCCACAACAGTGAGAGGCCCACGTACCGCAAAAAAAAAAAAAAAAATTCAAAAGCTTAGTTTAATAAATACAACAAATACAAGAATTTTATTTCTAATATTTTGATTTTATGTTTCTGAAAGGTATACTCAAAGCATACAGCAAAGATAAAGATTAGCAGGTTACTGAAAATGTCTCTGTTACTACCAATAAGAGCTGCGATCGTACATTTTATCTTTTAACTGGTTTTGAAAAGGAGCCCGGTTGACTGAGTCTATTGCGGAAACTGGTTATTGAGATAAACATTTCCCGCTGCCATGACAGATTTCCAGAAGTTTCGCTTCATTATAATTGATTACCATATCTGGCTGTCAGTTTAGGGTATTTGGTGATAAAAACTACAGTACCTTTCTTGTCTATGTCTATATTTTTTTTAGCACTGGCACCAGACTCTGTCTGCCCGAGCGATTCCATGGAGAGGATTAATTAGCCTGGTTATGACTCCAGAAGGTCTGTTCAAAGAGACAGAGCCCTGTATAAATAGAGTTAACCCCTCAGAAGTTACTGGAACTTCCACACTCACTTTGCATCTTACTGGAATGGTGTTCTTCAGAGGCCAAGGGAGTGTTTTTTATATCTGCAGGAACTTCTAACAGGAAAATACTTCTTGTTTCTACTTGGAGAATATGATTCCTTGAATTAGTGTGATAAGGAAAGTGAAGTAAAGGGTAAGAAAGAGTATTTTTCTGTAGACTCTTGTTATCTATTGAAGAAAGTTCTAGCCTTTGACTTCTTAATATTTACTGATATTTGACATGCGCTGGTGAGCTTTGCTTGGCAATTATTTTGGTTACTCTCTTTCTCTCAATGCTCAGCACCACTTTTATGTCTACTTCTTAAGCCTCCTCAAAAATACCAAGTATCTGGTGGGAATAGACACGTAGAAATGCTAATCTAGAGCCAATTACACATTATAGACTCACAAAGGAAGAATGCTTATTGAATTAACATAGAGCAACAATATGATCCTGACAACCACGTGTGAGTGTTGCTGGTAGGGACTTGTGTAAAGAATTGCTTTTCATGTTTGCCATTGAGATGCTGACTGATTATTCATACATACATATTCATATATTTATGGGTGTGTTTGCCAAGTGCTTATCCATATAGTATTTCATTTTGATCCTTACAGTTCTATGAATTAGGAAGGTAGATATTATTATCCTCATTTTGTTTATGAAGAATCTGAGTCTCCAAAGGGTTAAGTGCCTTACTTAATGATGATGATGATGATAAATGGACAAAAATCTTTCCACTGATCTCTAGATGTGTCTCTTTCACGGCTTATGTGACATATATTCTTGGATTTCTCTTATGCAATTTAATTTGTCCAAAATGAATTCTTGATTCTCTATCCCAAAGCTTTTCCTTCCCACTTGCCAATCTTCACAACTAAACAGCGACACTATCTTTCTGTTACGCATATTAGAAACCCAAGCATCACTGTTGACTTTTCTTTCTTTTTTAGCAATCCCCCACGTCCAAACCATAATCAATATATCAGACATTTGTCAGCACTTCCGAAACACGTCTCCTCTCCACTTCTGTCCATTGCCGCAGCCAGTACCCTAACTGGGCTACCTATCTCCTGCTAGGCTACAGCATCATCTCCTACAGGAGTCCTGTATTTCACTCTTACCCCCAGTCAGTTCTCCATGCAGCACCTGGTATGATCCAATATGCAAAGTAGATAATGTTCCGCTCCTGTTTCAAAACTTGCAATGTCGTCCCATTGTTCCTGGAGTGTGAAATCTGTGTCTTTATCCTGATTTACATAATCTCATTCTGTCCAGCCTCACTTTGTGCTCCTGTATCCCTTGCTCATTATACTTTATCTAGTCTAATTTTTCTTAAAGTTTCTTAAACATGTTAAGTTCATGCCCACTTCAGAACCTTCACACAGTCTATGCTTTCTCTCTGGAAAGTTCTTACATGATTGGCTCCTTACTATCTTTAGGTCCAAGCTTCAATATTGTCTTTTTATAGAGGCCTTCCATAAAAACCTCATCTAAAATAGCTCTTTTCCATTATTTTATATTTCCTCAACTTTTGTTCCCTTCATAGTGTTTATCCCAATTCACATTTTTTTGGAACTTATTTGTGTTATCTTCCTTTTCAGATAATGTTCTCCACCGGGGCAATGGCTCTGTCTTTTTAGTTTACCACTCTATCCTGGGTTCTTACCACACTGTCTGGCACATAGTAGGTACTCAATAGATATTTCTTCAATAAATGAACCACTTAGTTCAAATTCCTCTTATTAACAATGGGAAATTAAGGTAGTTTGAGGTGAAGTGTTTTGCCCAGTGCAACATGAGGACTTAGTGACTGGATCCATCCCTTTCCAGTACTCAATAGATATTTCTTCAATAAATGAACCACTTAGTTCAAATTCCTCTTATTAACAATGGGAAATTAAGGTAGTTTGAGGTGAAGTGTTTTGCCCAGTGCAACATGAGGACTTAGTGACTGGATCCATCCCTTTCCATACTTGGTGTTGAATTCAGTTGGACAATGATGTAAAGGTATTGGAAATCATTTCCTGAGCATCTCATTCAGGGATTGGGTGAGCCTAGTTCCATTTTAAACTAAAAATTCAATTTAGGTTAGTCAAATGTTATGACTCTTCAGTTGGAAGTTATTTATTTATTTGTTTATTTATTGTTTCCAACATTGAAATTGTATTTATAGGGAGAAAAACTAGGCATTTTGTTAAGAAAGCAGGCCAACAGCATTTTGTTGATTATATGTAGAATTAAAACCATTTTTAGAAATTAATCATTAGAAACATTGTCCTTAAGCATAAGACTTATAACAATAAGTATAAATTATCATGCATCTATTTTTTGTCACTTTAGGAGCTTAACATCTACAATTTCCCATAATTTTTGCAAAACTTTATGAAATCACTGTTATCCCTTTCACTTAGATAAAAAACAAAAGCGGTTTTTACAACTGGCAGTTAGATCTTTTAGTTTATTCCTGAATATCGGGACTCTGGCTTATCTACAATCATGCATTCTTGATGACTTGACTAATAAGAATAATATAAATCAAGAAGGAACTTTACTACTAAAGGTCACAGTTTTTTTTTAAAGGATCATTCTTTAGGATCAATCTGTAAAAGAATAATTCTTGGAAAATGACTTGACAGTCAGCACTGCCTTTTCTTTTTCATTTTCCCATCTGGATCCTCCTCCATTATAGCCTGCAGAAATTCCTGCAGGGGTCCTTCCAGCAGGAACAGAGATTATTCTCAAGGGGTATCCTATGATGGGGTGAAACCCCTGTAGCTAACCTGGACTAGATGTGGGGATATGGGAAGACACTGCGGCAATGCTTGTTGTGGTCCAGTCTTACATTTATATTTCTCACCTGCACAGCACCTTACACGTGGGTGGTGTTTGTTCCATGTTGTAGATGCTGTTGGTCCCATCCCAGACTCTCTTTCCAGGGCCAGTGTGCCTATCTGTCACTACTGTGAGGGTGGGCTTCTCAAAGCTCGGAGCTGTACCTTTTCTTGGCCTAGGAAGCTACTTCATCTAGAAATGCTTGGGAGGTCGACTCCCTGCCACCCCCTTCCCCAACTGAGGGCAGCCCACAGTCAATGACTGCCAGATATGAGGGTGAAAAAGCCTGGGCTTCTTCTCAAGGGGAGACATCTCTGTGGTACTATTCATGCTCCGAAGTTCCCCGACCAAGGGTAGACTTCAGCTGAACCTGCATCTCAGCTTCTCCTGGCCCGTTCTTCAGTCCCTCCCTTACAGATTTTACCTGCGAGCATGCCCTCTATATATCACTTGCACAATGATCCCTGTCTTGAGTGTGGAGGCCCTCTTCAGAAGAGGCAATCCTTGTAGGGGCCTGACAGCTGAGGACTGTGTGCCTGCAACACTCCCTGTAATGGCAACCGGGTCCTTCATTTCTAGAGAAGTATCTCACTGGTGCAGGTACACGTACAGTCACTTCTGCAGTCACTTAGGAAATCCTGGGACAGACAGACACCCAGTCTGCTGCTCTAAGATTTACTGTATGTGGCCTGAAGCCTCTCAGGACACACTTTACCCAAACGCCTGTTTCCAAGAATGTAATTGCAAAAATCATGCAGGTGGAATAGAGGCTGGCTCTTACTATTTCCAAGTTATCATGGTTGGTTGGGGCTGGATATGAGCATAGGCTTATTTCTCTGCTGCCTTCTAGCTGCTGGTCCAAGAAGAAAATAGAGTTGTTTGAAATCCTGTGAGGTCTATTAGGAGGATGGTGTTTTTGTAACATAAGATTATGAATTCTATTCCTAGTATCATATGATTTAAATTTAGCAGGGAGCTGGACTGGCTGTGTGTCTTGACCACATATCTATTAAAAGAAAGCCCTGGGCTACATAAGAAAGGCTCATCACAGCTTCTCGTGTTTTGGAAACCTTGAAAGAAGGAAGAATATTTGGGAAGTGAGAAACTTAATAGAAATTCGAGTAGACAAGGGACAACTAGACTCAGGAAATTTTCAATAAAGTGAACAATGTCAACTGATTTGATCAAACATAAAACTTACAACACTTTGTATTTTTATTTCCATTTTTTAAAACATGCACTTTTCCTTATAAACCTTGTGTTTTTTTTTTCCTGATGAAAGTATGTTGAGTTAGTACCTCTTTCTGTAAAATGGAAATGATAGATGAATCAGCCATGACATTTTAAAATATGGGTTATAAAGCCGTTTACAAATTAGTACTCACACAGAGTGCTTGGATAAATGGTACATGTTTTGAGTAGCCCATCGTATTCAGCAGGATTTAATCTAACCTCCAGACTTCTTTAATGCTCTAATTAAATGTCTGATAGACCAGCACAGATATGAAATGGGCCAGTATGTTGTCAAAAACCCAAAAGGGGGTGTCTGTTCAATGTAACTGGGTAGTCCATTTAGCATAAGGGATTTCACAATCTTCTCAGTGATCTTTTTAAGAGAAATAAAGCCTCTTCACTTTAATTTAGACAGGACCTTAGAGGTGCTGTTAGATAGTAAGTGACTCTGACAGAACTTTAATCTTATCAAGGCTTATGGTCCTGCTACTGAAACATGAGAAGAAGACCTCAACCACAGGAATGGAGTTTCAAAAGGGACTTGGAAAATTCTGGGCTTCAGGGTGCCCGGGAGAGAGGTAGACCCTGCTCCTGGTTGGTGATCTTGCAGCAAAACACTAAATATGGGGTTATTTCTTTCTTATTTTCTTTTTTCTTCAGCTGGAAAATGCAGTGGAGAAAAGATGGTTTTGCCCCTTTGCATATCCATATTGAATTGAAGAACCAAATAAAATACTGAAGACCTAATAAGATTTAGCTTTCCAGCAATATAAATAATTTAATCAGATTAATGACATTGTTCTACCTGAGGGGTTCCATAATTAGTGGATTATTGAAGCCACATGAAAGTTATCTGCCACTAGCACCTGGAGGAATTCCTGTTGTCTTAGACTGTGGAATCGAGCGATATGAATATTCCTGTCAGGCAAACTGTAAAGATAATAAGCCCCTGGCATTTTGTAAGCTTTATAAATCCACAGATTTCACATTAAATATTTAAGGCACGGGAGGTGTTATTTGTTAGGATGTAGATAAAGGGAGTTCAACTGCGTTTATTTCTCTTTTTGGGAAGTCTCTTGCTTTGTTGAAGGTACTTTCAGGCCTTTATCATTGTGTTCCCCCCCTTATGTTCGTATATTGTTTCAGTTCCTCTGGAGGTATTCTTTGGGTGTTGTATGAGAAACATTCAAAATATTTTTACAGAAAGTTGGTTTGTCCTTTCCATATAAAAAACAAATTCATACCAGGGGTGCAGACAGAGATGAATCAAGCACTATCTCAATATATGGTAAAGGCTAGAATTCTGTGGAAAGACCATCTCATTACTCTGTCCCTAAAATATTTGAAAACCAAGTTTTTTCAGCTTTATGTGTTCTACTCCTCTCGTTTATGTGTTATTTAGCGATGGGAAAACAGACTGGCCTTTAAATGCAGACCTATTATTTCACTTTTTAAATTTTTGTAAGACTTTTCGTATAAACCAAATTCATAAATGAGAAATTAGAAATACTGTGTGAGACCATGTTTAAATAGTTGGTGTAGAAAACACTGTCATGTGGTTGCCAGCTGTGGGGGTGGGGTGGGGGGGTGGGAAGAAATGTGTGAAGGGGGTCAAAGGTACAAACTTCCAGTTATAGAATAAATGTCATGGGGATGTAATGTACAGCATGGTGACTGTAATTAATAATACTATATTACATGTTTGAAAGTTGCTAAAAAAGTATTGATAGATCTTAAAAGTTCTCATCACAAGAAAAAAAAATTTTTGTAATGATATATGGTGACGAATGGTAACTAGACTTATTGTGGTGATCATTTTGCAATGTACACAAATATCAAATCATTATACACCTGAAACTAAAATAATGTTATAAGTCAGTTATGCCTCAGAAAACCCCCTGCTGTCACCATAGTTTATAAAGAGGTGACAGCTGATTTAGTTGAAGTTGGACATGCTGCTGAAGTGGTGTGTTTTCAGATTAGAGCACATTAAGTGAAGATGCTGTTTTCTGAGTTGGGTTCCATTCACTTCAGATAATAGATCAATCGGGTTACGTCACACTCACATGGGTAAGATGAGGAGAGATCAATGAAGGGACTCTTTGTAGACACACAGGCAGGGTTAAGGGAGCCAGCAAGCAATGGTGACACACCCCAGGGCAGCAAGACTGGAGAGCCCTTCCACATGCAGGCCAGAAGGGGAAAAGGGAGGACGTGGTTCCCAGTCTCCTACAGCTGTAGAAGAGCGGCGCCCAACTAGCATTAACGTGAATTATCACTATAAGCAGTGGACCCAAGCTACTGCCAACCCAAGGCCTGGCAGGGAAGTAGCTGGTGGAATAAATACCCCCAAACCTCTTTCCTCTCACCCTCTATGCTGTAACCTCTCATCCAGTGAACCTAACTGGAAGCTAGGGGACAGAAGATCATGGTGTTGCTCTCCATGGAAGTCAGGTTCCTAGGCCAAAAAGCAGGGCGGGGGTGAATGGAGAATGGATCCGAGTGGCAAATGGGAATATCCGGAATGGTCGTATTTAAAAAGATTTGGCCAAGTTCTTCTGATATGAGGCTTTATGTAGACAGTGAAAGCATTATAAGGAGAATGACAGAATTTAAATAATAACATATGCTGTATGAATTGAATGCATTTTTAACTTAAGTGGGAATATATGTAGTATTGCATATACCACAAGACATCGCTCCTGTTTCCCTAGAGAATTTATAAGATTATTAGCCAGTTAGTGGTAAGGGAATGTCTCCATCATAATCACCCTCAGATTCCTATTTCCTTTTCTCCTACATTATCTACTGATCTGATGTGATGTGTGGGACTTATTCCATGACAGCCTCTGTTGGAGTGAACATGACTTTTGTATCAGGGGTTTTGTATTACTTAACAAACATTCTCTGTCCCTGTTTCTGTAATTGTTCAAAGTTCATAGATCAGATACAGAGTTTTGCTAATATTTCTATAGCTCTGGCTATCTTTAGCCCTGTTTTTAATGTTTTACTGTACAGATCAGTGTAATGCTAATATTCAGTTAAATTTGCTAATATTTGGTGAAATTTACTTTTCAACCTAAGCTTTGAAATTTTTAGTTAATTAAAGGTATCCCCTCATGGTCTCTATTTTCTGCAGTGGCAATAGAAGAGATTTTATATACATCCCAGCTTTTTTGAAAAGGAAGTTGTTAAAAAATTCTCCTAGGCCAAGTACTACCTTAAAATTTTCCCTGCTTTGCTAGAGCAATGGACTCTATACTTCCAAATATACAAGTCCTGATAGTCTTCTTTATACTCCTTATATACTAGTCATGATATTGTCCTAGGTTGTGGCATCTTTTAGTTTACCCTTTGTCTATTTCTTGCCCTCTTTCATATAGGTTTAGCACTGAAACAGACTTTGTTTTTGAAAGAGAAAAACGAAGATACTTGTTCACATAGTAGTAAAGGATTGCATTTAATTTATACTGTCATCCCTAGGTTTCCTTGTATGGGGAAGTATGAATATATAAAGCTGAGGGTAAACACTTGGGCTGTAGTTTCTTCTGTAAAATTAAATTCATACCTTTGACATAATTTGCAAATTATTCCATGGAGTTAGCCAACACTGGCAACATGGAGAAATAAAATGCCCATGGAAGATTTGTACACTCTATATAGTTCACAGGAACAACTTCTAAACTTGCTGAAATGTTTTAACTGAAGAACTTTAAGATTGCCACTTCATGTTAAAACTTTGGTGGAGATAACCAGTGACCTTGACCTACTTAAGAAAAATTGTGGTTTGTGTGCTTAAGTGGACAGTGCAATTAAAAATATTTATGTAATTGCTCTTCAGAGAGCTCTGACATTAATATGAGGTTATAAATTACCAGAACTTTCAAAAAAGCAGGGAGAGGGGGAAATTCTCAACGGGGTGGTCCTGGAATTTATCTATAGAATTGTTGCATCTTCAGCAAGGATGAAGTCACCATGAGGACATTCTAGGCAACTGGGAAGTTACTGGTGGGCTGATAAAGCAATTGAATTATAATATGGATCTAATTCTTCCGTCAGCAGCAATTGTAAGACCTGTATCAGAAATTTATCGCCTCTTTATAGAGAGATCTCCAGCTAAACAACTAGCCATGATGTCTTTAATCTTCCTGGCGTTAGTGGTGGTCTAAATAAATAATTTCTTAACAAATACGTTTAAAACCTTTTACTCTATTTAAAATGCTAGGCTTGACTAAATAAGTCCCTATCAAATTATAGTGGGGGCTTCCCTGGTGGCGCAGTGGTTGAGAGTCTGCCTGCCGATGCGGGGGATGAGGGTTCGTGCCCCGGGCCGGGAAGATCCCACATGCCGCGGTGCGGCTGGGCCCGTGAGCCATGGCCGCTGAGCCTGCGCGTCCGGAGCCTGTGCTCCGCGACGGGAGAGGCCACAACAGTGAGAGGCCCGCGAACAACAAGAACAACAACATCAACAACAAAATTATAGTGGTGCCTTTTGCCCCGTCGCGGTCTCCATTAGAAACCCCTATTTTTAGAGATTTGTAACTCAGATTTCCTTAAGGGAGGAACCTTGGCACTCAAACTAGAGACAGAGAGCGATGGTTACTCATTGTTATTGCATGCGCCTGTTTCTTTTTTTTTTAAAGTGCTTTGTTTCCAAACTGAATTATGGGAAAGCAAACAAAAGCCTGAAGTAAGTTTAGGGAAGCTGTTTTTTCTTTTTTTGTTTGTTTGTTTTTTTCCTTTTTAACCAGTATCTTGAGCTTTAATTACATAACTAAAAGATCAAAATTAAATACTACTGAGAAAATATACCCAGTCTGTGCTGGATATGGAAATATTTTCTGACCCCTTCTCCATGTAATCAACCATATTTCTCTATTTCTCAAGATCTGAAGTCTTTGTAATTTTTTTTTTTTTTTTTTTTTTTTTGCGGTACGCGGGCCTCTCACTGTTGTGGCCTCTCCCGTTGCGGAGCACAGGCTCCGGACGCGCAGGCTCAGCAGCCATGGCTCACGGGCCCAGCCGCTCCACTGCATGTGGGATCTTCCCGGACCGGGGCACAAACCCGTGTCCCCTGCATCAGCAGGCGGACTCTCAACCACTGCGCCACCAGGGAAGCCCTTTTGTAATTTTATTTGACTTAAATTCTTCCTAAATTCCCTCTGTTATCTATATTTTTAGATCCTTTTGTTAATCTTTAATAGCCTGTGGTTAAAAAGTGTTTTTATTTAAAACATCTTAGATAATTTGTAGCAAATAGTAATTTTGAGTTAAACATTGAATTGTTTGAACACTAAGTAATTTGGAAATTGTATGTAAATGTTTATCTCCTGTCCCTTGGGCAGCATTGTATGGGGATCAAGGACTTCATAAGCCTGTCTAATAGAGCCAGGTAGTTTTACCTGTGAATTAGTTTTTATCCAAGATCATGGAGTTGGACCAGAGGAAAAATGCCAGGGGTTTTGTAGTGGGAAAGGTGCTGATGTGAAAGTGGGTCCAAAGGGAGTTCTGAATCAAGAGGATTGGTTGAGAAACTGGAGGCAAGAAACAGACACAAATGGGTGAAGTTGAAGGTAGAGATGGCATGAGAAAAAGGTACAGTGTGGGAATAGGCGTATATTGATTGTCTGGATGAATTTTGGAGATACAGGCCAATGCCTATGGCTTCTTTTTGTATGTTCCAGTGTGTATTTCCATGATGAATCTATTTCCTACATTCATTTAGAGTCATGAGTGTGGGCTGGGCACTGTGTATTTTATTCAAAAGTTAAAATTTCTAATTTTATTGGTACTACCACTTTTTTTAGATGGTGAGTTGGTATAATGTGGCTTGTTAGGGTGTGTGTGTGTGTGTGTGTGTGTGTGTGTGTGTGTGTGTGTGTGTGTGTGTGTGTTCTATGGGTTTGTGGGAAAAGGAACCTGTAATATCATCAGTTTTTAACTGAGTCTGTCAGGTGGTGTCTCAGGCTTGTGATAGGGTCAGTGACATAAAGAGAAGGAACTCACAAATTCAAGAGTTAGGACAAAGCTAAATTACTGGACCAATTCTTCCAACTAGGACAACTGGAAAAATTGGACAGAAGATTAAAAAAAATCTGCTTGTAGGCAAAGGAAAAAACAAAACAGTGGCAGAGTGACGAATATGCTGGGTTAGGATATAGAGGAGATCAGAGCCCCAGGTAGAATTTTGTACTGCTTTACCCCTGTGGCAATTTGCTTATTCTGGAGGGTGTAGCTGAGAGACTTGACCGTGTTTTGACAGTGTCAGTTGACAAGGGCAAAATTTGGAGTCCTCAGTCACCAGTAGTGAGGTGGGGTACTGGTGAACTCTCAATATTTTGGATAGGAATTTAAAGAGATGAGCCCTAAGAATAATGGAAACTGGGAAAACATGACTTTTCTTTTTTAACATCTTTATTGGAGTATAATTGCTTTACAATGGTGTGTTAGTTTCTGCTTTATAACAAAGTGAATCAGCTATACATATACATATATCTGCATATCTCCTCCCTCTTGCATCTCCCTCCCACCCTCCCTATCCCACCCTTAGGTGGTCACAAAGCACCTAGCTGATCTCCCTGTGCTAAAAACCATGACTTGTTAAGACTGCAGCTCAGCTGTAAATCATTTCAATTTCCCAAATTAGAATGAAGTGAACCCATGTTGCTAGTTCCCTTAGCTGCCCACCAAAGTTGATTTTAAATCCTCTCTGGTGGAAGATAACATTCGATACTTAAAATTATTTCTACAAACAATTTTGCGAATACGGTGTTTGGCAAACAGTAAAAAGTAACCAGATACCTAAAATGACAAGAAAACAACAAAAACAGTAGAAAAAAACAGACCATGTAAATGAATCCACCAAAGCTCCAGATACTGGATAATAGTTTAAAATAACTATCCTTGTTATGTTTAAGAAGATACAAAACAAGACTTAAAATTTTTACAGAAAGCAGGAAACTATAAAAAAAAACTAAATGGAAATTCTAGAACTTAAAATTATAAAGTTAAATTTATGGATTCAGTGAATAGGGTCCTAAACATGTTAGACCCAAATGAAGAGAGAATTCACAAACTGGAAAGTAGATCAGAAGAAAATATCCAGAAGTAGGTACTGAGTGACAAGATGGAAAATACAGAAACAGACAAAAAACATAGAAGATAGAGCTAATATATTTATAATTAGAGTCTTAAAGAAAAGCAAATAGAAAACTGGAAAAGCAGTATTTGAATAGATAATAGTTGACAAATATCCAAACCTAATTAAAGACACCAAGCCACATATTCAAGAAGGATAAATTTTAAAAATCCATCTCCAGGCACAAAAGGGAAATAGCTAAGTAGGCAGAGAACAAGAAAGTAGAGTCAAGGGAGCAATAATTAAACTGATAGCTGACTTCTCAGAAAAATAAAATATGAAATTGTAAATCAAATAAGGAATCAAATCAGAATGTCCAGGGAGCTGGAACCAATCGGGGTAGCTAAAGTAATAGGTAAGGACAGAAAAAGTATTGTGGGAAGATGATAGAAACCTTGAAGGGAAATAACTCACTGGTACAAGTTTTGGACTTATGTATGTGCATAAGTAACTGTATTTGTGGACTTTTGCTGACATCTTTAACACAGTGTACATTGGTCACACATTTCTGGAAATTGGCTTTTTATCCCTGGTCTTTAGTGATTTTTGTTAGTCAAGGAAAAAAGAGATGTTACTTAGCATTGTTCATGACCTTTTCACAGTTTATATTGGCTTATCTTCTCTTTTATTGATGTGTAGCTGATTTACAATAGTATGTAAGTTTCAGGTGTACAACATAGTGATTCACAATTTTTAAAGGTTATACTCCACTTATAGTTATTATAAAATATTGGCTATATTCCCTGTGCTGTATACTATATTCTGGTAGCATATTTATTTTATACATAGTAGTTTGTAACTCTTAATCTACCCTATCCCTATGTTGCCATTCCCAACTTCCTTCTCCCCACTAGTAACCACTGGTTTGTTCTCGATATCTGTTCTTTTTGTTATATTCACTTTTTTTTTATTTTTTAGATTCTACATATAAGTGGTATCATACAGTATTCATCTTTCTCTGACTTATTTCACTAAGCATAATACCCTCCAAGTCCATCCATGTTGTTACAAATGGCAAATGTCCATTCTCTTTTTATGGCTGAGTAGTATTCCATTGTATATATATACCACATATTTTTTATCCATTCATATGTTGATGGGCACTTAGGTTGCTTCCATATCTTAGCTATCGTAAATAATGCTGCTATGAACATTAGGGTACATATATCTTTTCAAATTAAGGTTTTCATGTTCTTCGGATATATACCCAGGAGTGGAATTGCTGGATCATATGGTAGTTCTATTTTCAGTTTTGTGTGGAACCTCCATACTGTTTTCCACAGTGGCCACATCAATTTACATTCCCACCAAAAGGGTTCCCTTTTCTTCACATCCTTGCCAACGTTTGCTATTTGTGATCTCTTTGATGCCATTCTGACAGGTGTGAAGTGATATCTCATTGTGGTTTTGTTTTGCACTTCTGTGATGATTAATGATGTTAAATATCTTTTTGTGTGCCTGTTGGCCATCTTACATGGGTCTTTTAATAGTTAATAATGGAGAAAGTAGCATAAACAGGCTTTGCCTTGCTTGATGCAAGAGAACATAGCTAATCACTAGCTGATATAAAACTAGTCCAAAGCAGTTAGTATCATGCTATTGTGAACTCCAAGATAATGTCATATGACTATGAAAAAATACTTTCTACTTAAGAAAGCAGAAAGGAAACATTTCAAAGACCCAGGTCAAAAATATTTTAGCATAAACAAATATTTTTAAAATATTGTGATTTGTATGTTACCACCAAGAAACATATCCTTGAGTTCAGCAGTCCTTGAGGTCCAGAACTGATCCTGTGTTAATACTTGCCTATAAAAATGGAAATGTTCCCCTCTCTGTTAAAACCGGTGACTTGTTACCATATTCTAAAGAAAGTCTTCTCAGCTGTCAAAGTGCTAAAAGCAGTCTCTCAATATTTCTAACAAGTCTTCGTAAGAACTAGTGTGTTACATTTAAAAACAGGGACTTCCCTGGTGGCACAGTGGTTAAGAATTCGCCTGCCAATACAGGGGACACGGGTTTGAGCCCTGGTCTGGGAATACTGAAGCTCACGCACCTGGAGCCTGTGTTCTGCAACAAGAGATGCTACTGCAATGAGAAGCCCATTGCACTACAGCAAAGAGTAGCCCCCACTCACTGCAACTAGAGAAAGCCCACGTGCAGCATCGAAGACCCAATGCAGCCAAAAATAAATTTAAAAATTAATTAATTAAAAAAAAAAGTTGACTTTAGAATCAAACAAAAAATTCTTTAAAAAAATGTATACAAATAATATCATGCCTGCTTCAAATCTTTTAACACCTTTCAGCTGCATCTATTCTCATCATATTGCCCCCCCAAAACTACATGATTTGTCTCTATTTGATATCATGATAAAGAAAACAAGCCAAAGAAAAGATTTTGGCAGATGAAAGGCATAATTAATGAAGATGTTTACGTTGAGACCTCAGACAACATGATACAACTTGCAAAAGTTATATCTGAAATTTGAGATGTCCTGAAATAAAGATAGACTCTGTGAGCATTTTCCAAAGAGATCCAGTTCAGACAAGGACAAATGAGTAATGCCTGAACCAGTTGCGGAAAAAAGATCAAGAATGAGTATGACTATGTGTCCCTGAACCGGTCGTGAAGAAATGTAGGATTGAGGTAATGAGCAAATTCAGGACCCAGGCCACTCTTTGGGTCTTGCTTCCTTTGAAGAGCATGCAGCTTTGCATGGAAACACTTGGCCAGAAATAAAGATGAGCACATATAAGTGTCTTAATTCTATCATGTAGTTAATTGATTAATTGTTTAAGAAAAAAATGAGGAATTTATTGAAGCAGACGACCATTGAATATAGCATCCGGTGACCAATGTTTTCTTTCTGTAAATCCTTCATGCTAAAGGGATCAGCGTTAGAAACTGTTCCATGTTGATTGTTAAACTAAGTGATAATCTTTATAATCCCTTGGAATATAAATTCTGTGAGATGTAGTGTTATGGGAAGCAGAGAGGAAAAGAAATTCAAGTACTCTTTGCAGGCCTTGGCTTTTTACCATCTGCTTGTTGATTCATTGGTCCCGTTTCTTCCTCATCTGTTTATTTGCATAGCAGCACCAGCTGCCCCCTCAAATTTGAATTGCCTGACTTAATCAGACAGGCCCCTGATTGAGAACTGAGTTACAAATTGGCAGATGAATACCAAATTGTTTTTAATAAGACACAGAGTTCTGGGTGCTTTGTGCCCGTGCTATAACTGTTGGCAGCTACAATAACCTGCAGTGTTCCTTTCATCTTGAAGAGAAAGGCAAAAGGCATTCAGAGGAAGCCTTTGAATTTTGTACTCAGAATTTCCACTCATCTGCCTAATGTTCTTTTTTTTAATTAGAAGGATACACATATGACTTAATTAATCAAGCCTGTCTTAGAGAATTATGCATTTATTAATGGTTTCTGCACTCAAGCACATTATTAAGGGATTTGTGCTAAGCACCTGACATAAAGCAGACTAATTTTGCTTGCTTTGCTTAATGTATTGAGAAACGACATGTTGATCAGATTTCAAAACATTCAAGCTATGAACTAATGTCCTATTTAGAGGGTTTAAAAATTCAGTGCATTGGCAATCTAGCCTTATAATACTTTCTTCACAAGGCACTCCACAACGGGAAAGGGAGAATAACTTGATGAGAAGAAGAAACACTATAAGTAGAAGAAAAGGAAGGAGTAGAAGGGGAAGCCCCTGAGGGTAGGGCGGGGCCTTTAGAAACTGAATTTGTGGTTCCTTGCTTTAGTCTTTCCATAGTTTTTTGGTAACCACATCTGAATAAATCTTGCAAAGCCCCCCACTGGTTGTATGGATGACTGAAATGACTAGGATTGTACCTACCATATCATACAGGCCTTGTCAGAGGACTGAGTGTGTGAATCCATATTCAAATGGCTGATCATTGTATTTTGAGCTCCTTATTACTGATCATTTTTGAATATTTAAATGTTTTAATTTATCACTTTTCTATTTCTTTTCAAGAATCTTCAAACAGGTAGCATACAGGTAGGAATGAATTGAGTACAATTGCCATATTCTGTTTATTTAGCCATATAAACCTGAGTTTTATTAATTCTCTTAAAACTGACCATTTTGATAATTTTTATTCATGATAAGTGATTAAAAACATATTATCTGGTATGGTCAATACCATTATTAAAAAAACATTATATGTTGAACCAGGATTCCTCCACATAAACCATAAATATTTAACCCGTCAAAGTTCAAATTCTCATGGCTTCAATAACTGAAAAATAACATGAGAAACACATCACAGAATTCTCTGTATACATCTACAGTGAAGAGGAGCCTGGTTCAACCAAATGGAGAACAAGCTTCATGAATTCAGGGAATTTTTCAAGTGTTTCATTTGCACCAAGCAGTGGCTAGATGATATCATGGAAGGGTAGCTGTCTATGAGCTGCAAATATTAAAGTCCTGCCATTCAGCGTTGTCCTAGGAAAGCAGAGAACACAGAGGGCCTGAGTTCAGTGTACTGTGGTGGTTGAGAGAAGGCCTCTGGGGCCAAATGGCTGGCCTGCATTGGAATCTTGGCTCTACCACTTAGCAGTTTAGCAACCGCGCACAGCTCATGTAGCCTTTCTAAACCTCACCTCTGAAATGGGGTAATGGTAATATCTACTATCTAGACTTCTTATGATGAAATGAGACAAGGAAGCATTCAAAGTATGTTCACATTATTATTATTAATCGGTCATCAGCCATGTGCTAACAGAAATATGTCTTGGTGTGTTTTTATTTTATGCAACTTCAATTATACCGTTGGTAATGAAACTAACACACCATTGTAAAGCAATACCATTTCCTCCCTGTATTTGTTAGTAGAAAAGTCAGTTTAGAATTTGTAGCTCACCTCTGTCAATTACATAGGACTTTGTTGCATGTATTTTCTTTACTGTTTTCTGTACTGCAAAGCTGGCTTCATCTTTATTTTCTTATCCTTATTAACCTTTCACCCTAATTTTCTTTCTTCTTTATTAAAAAAATCTAAATATATTATTTCCTTTCTCTGGAATGCTCTCCTTCTCTCATGTTGCTGGTTAACTTCTATTCATTCTTCAGATAGTCCAGGGAACTCTTCTCTGACCCATTGGATTGAGTCACATTCCTCGTTTTACACTCTCATAGTACTCCACTTTTCTTTCTCATCTCTTGTTACTATTAAAAATATATAACGATTTCAAGAGGTGGAAAAATATCTTGTTACTTTAACAGATAGCCATAGAAGTCTCCTTAGGAAGAGAATTATACTTGTTGGGAAAACACTTCAATATGCATTTGGAGTTGAAGCAAGCCTCTTGAAGGATTGCAGTTGGTCTATACTGTATACTCAGCATAAGGCAAAATCTGTTCTGTGAGATAGAGGAAGAAGAATTTGTAACTTTTGAAGAATTATCATACTTTCAATTCTATAATCCATAATTTCTACTCCATAATGGAATGAAAATAGGAGGAAAGTAACGGACACCGGAGGAGGTGGTGAGATTGGAAGAAAGTTGTGTAGTATTCAAAGGGACCTTTCTTGGGGTCCATCTGAAATCTTTAGTAATGACCAACAGTCCTGCAAATGCTTGGGTTAGGTGATTTTGTTGTAAAAACTGAATAAGGCAAGGCAGTTTAATGTAGGGATCAAAGTGGTGCAAGGGACAGATAAGGAAACCAATGTTCAAGAAGCCAGGAGAGTGTAAGATTCCTCCCTTTCCCACACAGAGTTGGTAGAGATCTTGGGGAAGACTTTAGTCATCTGTGATCATGGCAGGGGAGTACGTGGGAGGGTCAGTTCAAGGCAATTCTTCAGGAGCTCAAAGGGATGAAAAGCTCCAGCTGCCAAATAGATTGCATCTCTTCCTGTGATTATTATCTAATTATCTGTCTTCTTCCCATGAGGGCTGAGACTGTGTCTATTTTGTTCATTTTGAATTCCTGGAAAGTAGCTCAGTTCCTGGCACATTATAAGTTCTCAATGAATATATGTTGAATGAATTATTGTTGTACGTCTCCGTAGGTTCTTTTAGGAACACAGCCTGGAAGAAGGCAAGCTGGGAAAAAGGAATAAAGGGAGAAAGTTTGCAAATAAATTGTACAAGGTCACACAGCAAATAAGGGTGGAGTCAGGATTTGAGCACAGACAGACCATCCCTAAGTCTTTTCTTTTATACAGTAATATTATCTCTATGTTTTTAGACAAGATTTTGAGATTCAATGAAATTCAGAAATACGTTTAGTCAAGGATATACAGTTAGGAATTCAGGGAGATGGGATATGAATCTTAATTTGATCTCATAGTCTATTTTTTCCAGTACATTAGTTTATTAGGAATATTTCAGTTGTAAGTGACAGGAACCTAAGTTAAGTTGGCTTAAACACAATAAAGAATTGATTGGTTTTTTAAGTCCTGAGGAAGAAAGTCTCAGGCATGGAGTTCTAAATTATGCTGGTTGATCTCAGACAGACTTTCTCTATATGACTGAAAGCTTATAACCCAAATACTACTATCTTAGTAGCCTCCAGGGAAAGAACATCATTTTCTTTCATATGCCAGCTGAGTGGTCCTTGAGAGTTGTCTGGCTGGCTCACTTTCAGTCATATCCCACCTAATTGGCCTGATTGGTCAGCTTAGGTTGTGTGCTGCGTGTCTGATGCTTTGGCAGAGAAAAGACGTCTTGTATATTCAATCCCACCATAATCAGATACACTAGGAGAGAGCTTCCAAAAGGAAAGAATGTGAGAAAAATGAATAAATGACAGATGTTCACCCCGACTTGTTTCTGATGCTGTATACAAAAGTGCTTAAGAGTATGGGTTTTTGGATTATATACTTACAACTGATTCCCAATCACTTCACTTTCCACCTGTGTCTCTTGAACAAATTATTCACCTTTGTGAACCTTGATATTTTTCTTCTATAGATAATCTTTCATACAGTGTTATTGTGGTGAATAAATGAGTCAATGCATGCAAAGCACCTAACACAATATATAGTTTATAGAATTACAGTTTTAGTATTACTATTAGAAGCATGAGAGAAGAAACTAGAGGGTGTTCTTAAATCCATAGTGATTTTGAGTGGTTGTGCATATATCATGGATGAAAATTTTGAGATTACATTACACTAAGGAACTATTCGTTGTGGAATCTGCTCACAGATTATTAGCTCTATTGATGCTTAGTTATGATTACCATTTATTTCCATCATTAATATAAAGTATGCTTATCGCTTTGAGACCTTGCTTTGTCAATTGTTTGCTCTATCATTTTTTTTTTAAACTCTTAGATAATTTTGGGTTTTTTCCCTTCATTCTAAAATAATTTAAACTGCTCTCTTTTTATTCTTTCTTTCTTTATGTTTTCACTTCTTTTATTGGAGTATAATTACAATATTGTGTTAGTTTCTGCTGTACAACAAAGTGAATCAGCTCTTTGTATACATATATCCCCATATCCCCTCCCTCTTTATTTTTTAATTTTTTTGAAATTTTATTATTTTATATAATAACTTTTTTGTTAACATCTTTATTGGAGTATAATTGCTTTACAATGGTGTGTTAGTTTCTGCTGTATAACAAAGTGAATCAGCTATACATATACATATATCTCCATTTCTCCTACTTCTTGTGTCTCTCTCCTACCCTCCCTATCCCACCCCTCTAGGTGGTCACAAAGCACCGAGCTGATCTCCCTGTGCTATGTGGCTGCGTTCCCCTAACTATCTATTTTACACTTGGTAGTGTATATATGTCCATGTCACTCTCTCACTTCGTCCCAGGTTACCCTTCCCCCTCCCCAAGTCCTCAAGTCTGTTCTCTACATCTGCATCTTTATTCCTGTCTTGCCCCTAGGTTCTTCAGAACCATTTTTTTTTTTTTTTAGATTCCATATATATGCATTAGCATACGGTATTTGTTTTTCTCTTTCTGACTGACTTCACTCTGTATGACAGACTCTAGGTCCATCCACCTCACTACAAATAACTCAATTTCGTTTCTTTTTATGGCTAAGTAATATTCCATTGTATATATGTGCCACATCTTCTTTATCCATTCATCTGTCGATGGACACTTAGGTTGCTTCCATGTCCTGGCTGTTGTAAATAGTGCTGCAATGAACATCATGGTACATGACTCTTTTTGAATTATAGTTTTTTGAGGGCATGCCCAGTAGTGGGATTGCTGGGTCATGTGGTAGTTCTATTTTTAGTTTAAGGAACCTCCATGCTGTTCTTCATAGTGGCTGTATCAATTTACATTCCCACCAACAGTGCAAGAGGGTTCCCTTATCTCCACACCTTCTCAAGCATTTGTTGTTTGTAGATTTTTTGTTGATGGCCATTCTGACTGGTGTGAGTTGATACCTCACTGTAGTTGTGATATGCATTTCTCTAATGATTAGTGATGTTGCACATCCTTTCATGTGTTTGTTGGCAATCTGTATATCTTCTTTGGAGAAATGTCTATTTAGGTCTTCTGCCCATTTCTGGATTGGGTTTTTTTTTTTTTGGTATTGAGCTGCCTGAGCTGCTTGTAAATTTTGGAGATGAATCCTTCGTCAGTTGCTTCGTTTGCAAATATTTTCTCCCATTCTGAGGGGTGTCTTTTCATCTTGTTTATGGTTTCCTTTGCTGTGCAAAAGCTTTTAAGTTTCATTAGGTCCCATTTGTTTATTTTTGTTTTTATCTCCATTTCTCTAGGAGGTGGGTCAAAAAGGATCTTGCTGTGATTTATGTCA
>NC_041222.1:31075705-31082516 GCF_002837175.3 Physeter macrocephalus
ATGCTATCTTTTCTCCATTGTATATTCTTGCCTCCTTTATCAAAGATAAGGTGACCATATGTGCGTGGGTTTATCTCTGGGCTTTCTATCCTGTTCTCTTGATCTATATTTCTGTTTTTGTGCCAGTACCATAGTTTCTTGATTATTGTAGTTTTGTAGTATAGTCTGAAGTCCGGGAGCCTGATTCCTCCAGCTCCGTTTTGCTTTCTCAAGATTACTTAGGCTATTCGAGTTCTTTTGTGTTTCCATACAAATTGTGAAATTTTTTGTTCTAGTTCTGTGAAAAATGCCAGTGGTAGTTTGATAGAGATTGCATTGAATCCCCTCCCTCTTTAAACTACTCTCTTTTGAAAACAAAAGAGACAATAATCACCACCACCCTTGCTTTACTCTATCTTTCAAGGTATCACATCTTACCATGAAAAACTTCTTGAAAAACTACTTTACTCTCTCGTCTCAATTCTCAGTGATGCCTGAAACAACTTAGTCTGGCTTCTGCAGACATCACTGTGTCATTTAGGTTGCTCTCAGGAAGGTGATTGATACCTGGTCTCATGGTCAGCGGACACTTTTTAGAACTAGTGTTACTTGATTTCCAAATCTGTATCTCTGGACAGACAAACCTCTCCCCTTAACTCCAGATTGGCATATCTGAGAGCCTGAATACATTCATCATCATGAGAGAGGCAATGTGGAGAAGGGGATAGACAGCCAGGCACAGATTCTGGGCTTTCCCATCTTACTGAAGGTGAATTTAAGAATGGTAGACAACACTGAAAACTTCTCTAGGCTGCCTCAGTGTCTTACGTTCACATCATTAGTCCATTAATTTAGGTTCTGGCAAGGAAAGATACCCTCTGAAGGAAATCAATTTATAGCATTATCAGCTATTATTAGCTCTTAAAAGAGCTAAGTTATGTCCCCAGGAGAATGGGACATAAAAAAGATATATTTTGAATAATTAAGGATAAAGGAGTGTTAGAATGCCTGGGACATGTTTCTGGTTACGGGATGTCAATATTAAGTAAGGATACTAGGAAGCAGGATGACAGAAGTAAATTTTTTCATATATTTCACCCTGCCATCTAACATTAACCGGAAAAATAGAAACTACCACATAACCACCATCGCTTATTGAAATCTTTCTATCTGTTCGGCACCTTACCAGGTGTATTAAATATTAACCTAGTTTAATCCTCACAACAATCCTGTAAAGTAAATAAAATTAACCCTCTTTCAGAGGAAACTGAAGTCATAGGAGATTATGTGATTGGCAGAAGTTCATTGAATAGGTAAATGACTAAATTTAGATTTGATTAATTCATTTATTCATTCATTCAAGAAATACTTTTGAATAATATTACATGGCAGGCACTGTGCTAGCTTTGGGATAGAATAGTGAGCAAAACATATGCTCTCATGGGGCTTATATTCTAGTGGGTGAGATAGGTTTTCACAGCACTTGGAAAAGACTGATCATTCATTGCATCAGGTAAGTTTTATACCAGTTCAGCTGATCAAAAACAACTTGCATCAGTCAGTATAGTTTTGCAGTCTAACCTGTTATAGCTTTTGGCTTATGAAAATCAGCCAGTCATAAACATACTCACTCTATTAAACACACGCTGAGTGACAACTAAACACCAGTCTCACCTGAGTACCCATGTTTTTATAGCTGATGTCAACCCCTTTAAACATCTGAGAATCAGCGAGTCCCTGAGCTCTATACTTCTCAAAAATTCTAAGAACAGCAGTATGATTTGCTGAGGGTGATTGGGCCTGACCTGTATAGCTATCTGGCTTTCGAGAAAGGAATAATTGTTTTGCTAAACAAGAAGGCAGCTATATAAACGTTGAACTTAAATACTGTTTTAAAGCTGCATTATGAGCTATAATGAGAGATTTATTTTAAGCATCAGAAATACAGACAAGTAAGTATTTATTGCAGAGTTCAGGATTTTAAAATATCAGATTTGGAACAGTCGATTTTACCAACTAGTTAATTCATTTTCTGGCCTCTCAGTCAGGAGGAAATTGTTAAAAGAAGCAAGAAGGGAAAGGCCAGGAGAGGATTTGAGTAGCCAAACTCTGCATAATTGAAAAAATTGACTTTGAGAGAATAAGAAAAATAGAAAATGCATTACATAAGGTCATTTTAGAAGCCTTTTCCTTAAGCAATGATTTGTCAAAAATGAAAAATTATAAATAAAATCAAGAAAAATAAATAGGTGAGTTTAAAATAGACTTCAGGAAATTTTCAAATGAGATTCTAGGGTATATTGTACAGCTAAAGTAAAACAAGCCTTGTCCTCTCTTTTCATAAAGGGGCTCAGACTGAAATAATCAGAAAAAATAAATTGGAATTGAAAATTGCCAATTTAGAAGATCTCTAAATGTGGCAAACATTTGTGAAGAATAGCAATAAATCAAACAAGCTGGAAATAAAAATAAACTTTGATCTCTTTAAATAAAAGCACTAGCCCCCAAATAAAAATAAGAACAAAAATTCTTCTATTATCTAAGAATCAGGAGCTCGTAAATAAAGACACTTATAAGGCATTGTAAGGAAAAGAGTCATTGGAAGAGGCAATGTTCCCTATGAAGTTAAGAAACAAAAGGTCAGCTCTCCAAAATATGTCCAGTGATGCTTCTTCAAGTGAAACATTAGCACCCGACAATTTCCTGTCCTTCTTCTGAATTCACAAAGAGCATGATCTAGAAATATAAATAAACGACACTGTAGTTTCTTTTTGATTTGGTTATGTTCTGTTATCATTACTCCTACTACCATAGACTATCAGTCCCCTTAGAATATTGAAACCACTCAAGTAGTGGGAATTTATAACAATCCTAAACTTTTCCCATGCCTTTACTTTACTGCTTTGGGACCATTATCAGAAGAACACTTTTTTCTTCCCTGTGATTCACTCCCTGTACATGTAGTAGAGATTTATTCTGCAAATGGAGCTGCCAGATACAATGTACTACAGAAGTATTTTTGTAAAAGTTCCAGACAGTTCCTCCTCATACAATCAAATTATAGCTGATCTGGATTTACAGATAATACACACAGCAATATTATGTATGATTCAAGAAATAGCTAGAGAATTAGCTATGGTTCTAGAACTACTGTGGGAAAAAAGACTGTATGGATAGAGGCAAAATATAATAATTGGAGCATAACTCAGATGAGTTCAGATGGATTCATCTAAATCTTTACCTAAAGTTCTTCAATATTCCCTTAAGACTGATGCCAAGGAAGGATTTAAGCCATTTGTAAGTAGCTAAATAGAGAAAGGACCAGGTATTACTTGGATCAGTTCTTATTACCCTCAAAACTATGAAAAAATGGAAAGGACAAATGGAATATTAAAGCTGAAGTTATCTAAACTATCAGATATTCATGAATTCCTTTGGCCTAAAGTAACATCCTTAGCTCTTACCCTGTGCTCTTCCCCCTCAGGAACTTGTAGATTGTCTTCTTATGAACCAGTCACTGGCAGGCTCATGTAACTAGCAATATCTTCATCCATATATATTTAAAATTGTGGTAAAATTTAGATGACATGATGTTTACATTTAACCATTTTAAGTGTGCAGTTTGATAGAGTGCCAAGGATTCTAAGGGAGTACTGTAAACAATTTTATGTCAACAAATTAGATAACCTAGATGAAATGGATAGGTAGGTAGAAAGACATAAACTACTGAAACTGACTCAGAAGAAATAGAAAATCTGAAGAATCCTGTACTGAGTAAAGAGCTTGAGACGTAGGAAAAGAGCATTGCAATTAGAGAGATTAGCCAAGCCCTGAGTGGGAAGAATACGCGATGTATTCAGAGAAAGGCAAGGAGGCTGGCATGGCTACACAGAGTGAATGAATGAAATCATGGTAGGCGACAAAGTCAGAGTAGATAATAGGCTAGGTTAAGTTTCTGTAGCATCTTTAACTTCAGATCCTAGTGGATTAACAAAACAAAAATTTATTTTATGCTGTTTCCGTATTGGGTTGGCCAGGACTCTGCTCCACATCATTTCTTAAGGAGCTAAGCTGATGAACCTCTGTCACTTTGTAGAGGTACTGGTTGGATTGTGTAGACTCCTTGATTCTAACAGAAGCAAAGTAGACAGGTAGAGTATTGTGCCATAGCTCTCCTATACTTTGACCTCACCTAATTCCAGGAGTCTGAGGAATGTGGTGGAGCAGTAGACTTTTTGGTGAGTCCCATTTTCTTTGCCATAGGAGGGCAGGATCTTTGAAGGCCGTTGTAAGGAGTGAGTGTGATCAGCAGCCACTGGATAATTTACTTTATACATGTTAACAGGATCACTCTGGCTGCTGTGTTATATGGAGAATAACTGAAGGAACTAAAGGTAGAAGCAGAGGGAGAGAAGTTCAGAGCCTATTGCGATAACCTGAGCATGAGATGATGATCCCTGCAACCACCATGGTAATGGTGGAGGTAATCAGAATTGGTCAGATTCTGTGTGTATTTGAGTGGAGGGCCAATGTAGTCTATTAATTAACCAAAGGCTGTATTTAAGAAAAAAAGAAGAGTAAGGGTAATTTTATGTTTGCTTTGGTTTTTGTCTTGAGTTACTGCAAGGTTGGAGGTGCTATTTACTGAAATGGGGAAGACTGCAGAGGAGCAGATTTTGGGGAAAAAAACACCAGGTGTTTGGCTTTTGACATGTTAAGTCTGAGTTGCCTGTTAGATATCCAAGTTAAGCTGTGGAGTAGACAGTTCGATATGAATTTGGAGTTCAGAGGAGCTCTTAGTTCAAGCTAAATTATTGGCATAATTAACCTTTAGAATTTGACTCTAGGTCCTTTCATTCTAAAGTCCAGTCTCTAAACTGCTTTTATAACTGCTTGAAGAAGTAAAGAAGCAAAAGTGTTCGAATCTTGCACTTAATAAAAATATCATTTATATTATTCTGTAACTTGCCTGAATGCACACTTACTTTACTTAAAGTAATGATATCACAGTATCAGCTAACCAATGATAATTTCCATTTTGTGATAAGTTTTGGTTTGGCAGTAGTGCCTCACATATGACAGGCTGCATGTTTTATTTTTTAATCTCAAGATTAGAGAATTGAGAAAAGCATGTCTGTCCTAATTCTCCTGAAGGCAAAAAGTAATTTCTGAGGCATCAAATATGAATTATTGACCAATCGCTTATAAAAGAGGAAACTCCTCCATCAGATTCTATAATTGAGTCTGTTTTTTGAAATAATCTCTCTCTTTAAAGGAACAATTTCCTCTTAGTATTTCAGGTTGAACTCCTCTTAGATATGAAATGAAGTCCTGCATGGTTTGGCTAGAATTATTTAAATAGATATGTGCTTTTTAATCAGTAGCACATGTTCTTTATAAGGGGAAACAAACAAGCAAAAGTCCATTGAAGACAAACAAATATTGGACATTGTTTTACCTGTACAGAAAAGTGTTTTCATTTGGAAGTGATTTCAAGAGATGCCTGTCAGTGGCTGTCAAACATTTCATGGACAGTTGATATGGAACTTAAATTTTCATAGTAGTAGAATTATTATGTCAAGACCAACCCCAAACAACCAAAACCAAACCAACCAAAACCAACCAAAAACAGGGCTATAATTCCTCTAGTTTGTATCATCAGAGATCTTCTCCAAGACATATGCTCATAAGATGATTAGAATTTTGAATCATGACACAAAATTGATGATTTATAAATTATACATGTGTCTGCATTTTTATGAAATTGTGTTGTGCTTTCTATGTACTTAATGTATTCTCAATGTCCATAAGATACATTTCATTCTAAAAAGAAGCCAAAGGTTGGGATTTATCCCAGAGATGCAAGGATTCTTCAATGTATGCAAATCAATCAGTGTAATACACCACATTAACAAATTAAGGTATAAAAACCATTTTGGAAGTCCTAGCCATGGCAATCAGAGAAGAAAAAGAAATAAAAGGAATACAAATTGGAAAAGAAGAAGTAAAACTGTCACTGTTTGCAGATGACATGATACTATACATAGAAAATCCTAAAGATGCCACCAGAAAACTACTAGAACTAATCATGAAATTTGGTAAGGTTTGGGATACAAAATTAATGCATAGAAATCTCTGGCATTCCTATACACCAACAACGAAAAATCAGAAAGAGAAATTAAGGAAACAATCCCATTTACCATCACAACAAAAAGAATAAAATACCTAGGAATAAACCTACCTAAGAAAGCAAAAGACCTGTACTTAGAAAACAGTAAAACACAGATGAATGAAATAAAAGATGACATAAACAGGTGGAGAAATATACCATGTTCTTGGATTGGAAGAATCAATATTGTGAAAATGACTGTACTACCCAAAGCAATCTACAGATTCAGTGCAATCCCTGTCAAACTACCAATGGCATTCTTCACAGAATTAGAACAAAAAACTTTACAATTCATATGGATACACAAAAGACCCTGAATAGCCAAAGCAAACTTGAGAAAGAAAAACAGAACTGGAGGAATCAGGCTCCCTGACTTCAAACTATACCACAAAACACCATACATAAAAAGAAACTCAAAATGGATTAAAGACCTAAATGTAAGACTGGACACTATAAAACTTAGAGGAAAACAAGAAAAACACTCTTTGACATAAACCACAGCAAGATCTTTTTTGATCCACCTCCTAGAGTAATGGAAATAAAAACAAAAATAAACAAATGGGAAAAAAAAAGAAAAAAATAAATAAACAAATGGGACTCAATTAAACTTAAAAGCTTTTGCACAGCAAAGGAAACCATAAACAAGATGAAAAGACAACCCTC
>NC_041222.1:31082613-31090001 GCF_002837175.3 Physeter macrocephalus
AGAATGGGAGAAAGTATTTGCAAATGAAACAACGGACAAAGGATTAATCTCCAAAATATACAAACAGCTCATGGAGTTCAATATCAAAAAAACAAACAACCCAAACCAAAAATGGGTGTAAGACCTAAGTAGACATTTTACCAAGGAAGACATACAGATGGTCAGGAGACACATGAAAAGATGCTCAACATCACTAATTATTAGAGAAATGCAAATCAAAACTACCATGAAGTATCACCTCACACCAGTCAGAATGGCCATTATCAAAAAATCTAGAAACAATAAATTCTGGAAAGGGTGTGGTGAAAAGGGAACCCTCTTGCACTGTTGGTGGGAATGTAAATTCATACAACCACTCTGGAAAACAGTATGGAGGTTCCTTAAAAAACCAAAAATAGAAATACCGTATGACCCAGTAATCCCACTACTGGGCACATACCCTGAGAAAACCATAATTCAAAAAGAGTCATGTACCAAAATGTTCATTGCAGCACTATTTATAATAGCCAGGACATGGAACCAACCTAAATGTCCATCGAGAGATGAATGGATAAAGAAGATGTGGCACATATATATACAATGGAATATTACTCAGCCATAAAATAAATGAAATTGAGTTATTTGTAGTGAGGTGGATGGACCTAGAGTGTGTCATACAGAGTGAAGTAAGTCAGAAAGAGAAAAACAAATACCGTATGCTAAAGCATATACATGGAATCTTAAAAAAAAAAAATGGTACTGATGAACCTAGTTGCAGGACAGGAATAAAGACGTAGACATAGAGAATGTATTTGAGGATATGGGGTGTGAGGGGGAAACTGGGGTGAAGTGAGAGTAGCATCAACGTATATACACTACTGAATGTAAAATAGCTAGTGGGAAGCAGCCTCATAGCACAGGGAGATCAGCTCCGTGCTTTGCAATGACCTAGATGGGTGGGATAGGGAGGATGGGAGGGAGATTCAAGAGGGAGGGGATATGGGGACATATGTATGCATATGGCTAATTCACTTTGGTATACAACAGAAACTGACACGGTATTGTAAAGCAATTATATTCCAATAAAGACCTATTTAAAAAAAAGCCAAAGTTTCAAAAAGAAGCCATGCATACTCTATCTTCATAGAGAGTTCATTTGTGTCCATTTATGTCTACAATAAAGGAGGTGATAAGAAATGGAAAAAAAAAACAAAGAAAACTACAGTTTCTTATTTCCTTCAGGCCACATGTATTTACTCAGGTAAGGGCTTTGCATAGCAGCAGAGATTGAATTTAGTGGGCCTGTGTACTGTGAAATTTAGGTTTGGAAAGGAACTTAGGAAGACACCTGCTTTCAAGAGAATCTCATCCCTTCACTCTTATGAACAGATAGGTTTTTCTGCCTGGCATGTTCATCCAGGTTTTCCCTCAAGGGCATACTCATTCTTCCTTCATGCCTGAAAAAATAGTGTGGGTCACCAATTCTTAATCTATTTATAATTCCTGACCATTTTGTGAATCTGCTGGAATCTGTGGGCACTTTCCCTTAAAAAGTGCGTAATTAAAGATACAATTATTTATAAACCGTATCGGGTTCACATCTATGGATCTCAAGTTTCAAACTCAGGTAAGTCACATTTGTTCTTGGACTATGACAGATTCTGTATCACTATTTGTGTTACTTAGAAGGCAGGTGGATATAAATGGAATTACTTGAAGCAAGAGTACAAAAAAATTTCATTACATAAATGTATATAATTTCATTATGTATAAAACTTCACTATATATATGTGTACATATATATATATGCACACTTATTTTATATATATAACATTTCAATGACCTGGAGGTTGCAATAAGGTCAAAGAATTGTAGTGAGAGGGTCCTTGAGCAGGTGAGATGGAAGTACTGTTTATGGTGGACATAGTGTGGGTGTTTGACATGGATGCTTTGAAGGCAGGGATGAAAAGATCTAAGGTTTGTTCGTGGAATGGGTGGCTGAAGAGGAGTGAAGGATAATATAGTTTTAGGTGAGAAACTCAAGAAACTGAGGTCAGAGTATCATCTGGTTCATCCACATGGTTGTGGAAGCAACTGAGAGGGATACCAGGTATAGTGGTTGAGAGCTAGAGGAATGACAAGAAGTTGGCTGATGGCAACTTCAAGGTGGGGTAGTAGGTAGTAGAGCCAGATGGTGCAGGCTTCAAAGAGCTGTTTTTTTGTTTGTTTGTTTGTTCATTTGTTTTTGATGGAGGACAAAAAAAGAGAAATTGTTTGGAAGTGGCCCTGGGGAGCAAAAAGAACAACTACTAAATCTCTTGTGACCAAGGTGTATGGATTATGAAAATAAAATGTTTCTACTTAAGAACAGTGCTTTTAAGGGAATGGTCAGGTTTCACTTAAGAAAACAACAACTAACGTTTATGGAGTAGTGAAGATGTGTCAAGCATTATTCTAAATGTTTTATAAGAAGATTAAAGGCACACTCTGAGGGTTTAGAATGGAGAGAATTTGTAGATCTCATATTAGGACTCTTCAAATGACTCAGTAAAAGGGTTTGAGAGGGAGGAAAGAGTGATCAAATTATCTTGGGAGCAGGGTATATGCCTCCACATGGGGATAAAAGCCCTTATGACTAGTACTTGCTACTCAAAGTGGGGTTTATGGTACTGCAGAGTCAACATCACCTGGGAGATTAGTAAAAGTACAGAATTGCGTGTCTTGTCCCACACTGACTGAATCAGAAGTTGCATTTGTAAAATGTAACCCCAAGTGGTGGATATGCACATTAAAGGTTGAGAGACGCTGCTTTAGAGGACTGTTGGGGCCTTTCAAGTAAAATGTATAACCTAATAAGAATTAGGAACACAGAGGATGAAATTTTAGGGAGAATATGAGGTTACACGTCCAGTTTAAAGAAACTTGTTAGTAAATCTTTGTTTGCATAATCTCAATATGTGCTGGGCAGAAACAGAGGCATAATGGAAGCATATTGCAGTGAATTGAATAGAACGTAGGTTGCCACTCTAATGAAACTTCTGATTCACAGGTAACTGTGTTGTACGGGCATCTCCCCAGCCACATCATTCACTCTGTGGTTTGAGTGAGTGAATGTGTTGGGCTTGGGTAGAAATTTCCAAGATAAGAAAATTGCCCATATACAGCTGTGACAATAATTAAAGGCTTGAAAATATTATGATAAATATGTCTAACATTGTCTCTTTTCTCTACGTAATTCATCATTTAGACTCATCTTAGAAAGAATCTCTCTGAATTCAACAGACAGAGTAAGGATTTGCCTTAGATTAACTTTTGTTTTTAGGATCTCTAATATATCAATAGTATTTGGTCATTATGGATATTTGATGGATATTTGCTTAGAAGAATAGAAAAAAAAGAAACCTTGGAAAGTTTTTCTATCTATGCCAAAAGCATACCTCAAAAGCTTTGTATATAATCTGATAGCAATAGCTAATAAAAATGGAATAATTCTTTCATTGCAAGGAATTATAAACTAATGAGATGTTACAGTATAGTTTTAAAGATGAAGGTGGCAGACAAGCTCACTACTATATTAGAAAATACTTTTAGACCTTAGGATAATGCCAAATTGACTTTTAATTACTTGGACAATTACTGAAAATCATATAATCTTTGATTATTTTGGATTGTCAATGATACTCTCAGGTTTTCTTGGGACAAGACAATTGAAGAATTAGAAAGCAGTACATTTAATCAGAGGCTAATCCATTTCATGTAGGATTGAGTGAGAATATAGAAAAATGGAAATCTCTCAGTTACTAGCAGATACTAGAATTTAAATTATTTAAAAATAGGTAAGTGCAGCTCAGTGACACAAGTGTACTGCATTTCAAGAAATAAACATTTGTCAAATTGAAGATCCTAGTGGGGAAAAAAAAAAACAAACCCTAGTGATTATGAGACAGTGCAAGTGAGTTTAGTCCAAGAAAAGGAAGTACTAAAATTTATGAAACGGAGTGTGATAAACTGATTGCATGGCCCCAGTTAATGGCGTCCCTCTATCATGCTGTTCGTCCTATATCTTTGTGGTTCCTCTTACACTGACTCTGGGCTTGGCTAAATGACTTGTTTTGGTCAATGGGATGCTACACACAGAAAATACAGAACTTTGTGTGACTGAGCTTGCTCTCTCTTGATCTTCTGCCTTCATCATAGAAAGTGCCTGGGATAGCCTGATGGATCCTGAGACACATAGGATAGAGTTGAGTCTTCCTAGTTGGCCCACTGAGAACTCAGACATGTGGGAGAGCCCAGCCAAGTTCAGCAAAGCTGCCTACTCAATCCAAAGCTGACCACTGACCAATAGTTGAGCTCTGCCCAGTACAGCTCAGATGAGCATAATACCCAGCCAATTAAAAGGGTGATGAGTGAAAATATTTATTTTTGTATACTCCTGAGGTTTTGTGGTTTTTTGTTATGTAGTATTGTCATGGCAATAGAGAACTGATACACAAAGAAAGGATAAGCATCCCAAAGTTTACTTGCAAGATATTACACTTTTCCTTTTGCTTTAGTTTCTGTTCAAAAATGATGTGGATACATAAATGCAAACATGGATTCAGGCCGAATAAAATTCCGTCAGAGTATTTTCACATTGTGAAAAATAAAAAATAATAAAGAGCATGATAAAAGTAGGAAGTGGCTTTAATGCATGCATAAAAGAGATACCTATTTTCAGTAATACTTGAGGCTTCAACATATGCTTACATTTGTGTTGATGTATACTTCCTGTACGGGGAACTCTCACAGTAGTGTTATTCCTAATATACATGACATACATGTAGGTTAAAAGAGTCCAGTTTATAATGAGCCCAATGTGTCCAATTTGTAATAAGATCATTTGGTAATTAATGTTATTGGTGTTATAAAATTTACCTTAGTGCTGATACAATGAAAATAGTAATAGCTAACACTTGACATTTATTATATGTCAGAAACTGTTCTAAGTTTCTTACATATATTAACTCATATCATCTTCATAGGATGTAGTAGTTACAACAGTGTTCACCATTGATAAATGAGGAAACTGAGGCACAGAGAGGTTGAGTGACTTGCTCAAGTCTGGGATTCGAATCCAAGTAATCTGGCTGTAGATCCCACGCTCTGCACATACTACTTTGCAAATTTATATTATGCACCGATATTTTTTCATTTCCCAAAAGACACACCCAAGGGAGGAGAGAGCTTAAGTGGAGAAAGTAGTGTCTACCATATTTGCTCAACATGAGGTAGATTTCTTTTTTATTAAGTAATTTGACTTACAAAATGCATGTAAAATTCTCTCCTTTTCTAAAAGAGGCCACTGATCATGTTTCTTCAGAGTAATAAGTCTTTTCTTCGGTTTGCCTCATTCTTGTAGTCATTCATGCTAATTCATGCAGTTCAATTGTAATTTGTGACATAGCCGATTGGGTAAGAATAATAGGCCGGAATACAAGAGGAATAATCAAAAGGCATAAAAGTGGTTAGAATTAAAACCTTAAGGCTATAATGAGACTATGTTAAGGACTTCATTCTTTAACCCAGAAGTTCTCCATGTCTAGTACACATATGACTTATCCTACAGAAATATGGATTTTACCTTCAGAGACAGAAAGAGTGTAGTTCAACGTGTCTAGAGAGCTGAAGAAATTTGCCTTTACAAAGCACACCAAATAATTCTTATGCTTGGAGTTTCTAGAGCAGCACTGTCCAACAGAACTCTTCTGTGATGATGGAAATGTTCTAAATCTGTGCTGTCCACATTTGCCACATGTCAATTGAGGAAATGAAGTTTTAATTTTACTTAATTTAGTTTTAATTTTAAGTAATTTGAATTTCAATAGAAACAGCCATGTGAGGCTAGTAGCTTTTGTATCAGACAGCTCTTGAGCATGGGCCAACAAATGAGAGCCAGATGGCCAAATATAGCCATGCCCATTTGTTTACATATTGTTTATGGTTACTTTCACTCTATGAGAACAGAGTTGAATAGTTACAACAGATGCTATATGGCTTGCAAAGCCAAAAATACTTACTATCTGGTCCTTTACAGAAAAGGTTTGCTGACTCCTGATCTAGAGCATTCTTTGGGAAACAATGGCCTGTAATTTCCGTTTTCTTTTGAAGGTAATGGGGAATCAAAGAGATGTTTTTGTAGGAGAATGTGAATAGATTGAATAACGATATCTAATCTACAAGGCTATCATGGGCATTTTTGGTAAGTTGTACTATAATCACGGTAATCAAGACTCCAAATAACTGATATTTCATTGCTTTTTTTCATATTTTGACATCTTTGTACTTATTTATAAGATTTAGAAAATCAGTTTTAAGAGCTTTATCTGCTAATTCCATTATTTCTCTCATTTCTGGGTCTATTTCTATTGATTGATTTTTCTCCTGAATAAAGGTTGTATTTTCTTGCTTTTAAAATAAGCCTAGTAACTTTTTAAAAGTTATTTATGATTTATTAACATATCTTAGGGCGGGGCAGGGGTGGGTGGGGGCTCTATGTCTATTGCCTCACATTTCTACATGGAAGGACTTCAGTAAGCCTAGTAATTTTTCATTGGATGCTGATCATTAGTGACATTTACCTTGTTGAATGCTTGATTTTGTTGAATTCCTTTAAAGAGTGTTGGACTTTGTTCAGGCATATAACTGCATATAACTTGGGATCAGTTCTATCTTTTTGAGGCTTTCTTTTTAAGCTTTATAATGACGGTTCCAGAGAGCCTTTATCCAAGGGACAGTTAGCACCAATATCAAGGGAAGACCCTGCTCAGGACTCTACCTTAGGCCCCACATATAATAAAGTCTTTCTACTCTGGCTGGTGAGATGCCAGCTCTTCTCTACCTTGTTTTAGCTGTGAGAATTGTTGGGCCTCCTAATTTCCAGTGGCTCTTTCTGAGGCCTCATGAAGTTTCACCCAACACTTTCATGGATCAGTACTTAGGCAAAGACTAGATGGACCTCTCTGTGGGTCTCTGGATCTCTTTCTCTGTGTAGTTTCTTCCTCTTCAGTACTCTGTCCTAAAAATTCTAGCTGCTTCAACTTCCCTGAACTCTGATCTATGTTTTCTTAACTCAGGAAGACCTACTGGGCTCTGAGTTACCTGTCTCAGCACTGCAGCCTGGAGAATGCCTCCAGGCAGTAAGCCAGGGACAGTCATGGAGACTGTTTAGTTTGTTTCCCTTCACTGAGGAATCAGTTTCCTATGTTGCCTGTTGTTATGTCTGAAAATAGTTCCAAATATATATATATATTTTTTTTTGTTTTTTTTGTTTTGTTTTGTTTTGTTTTTTTGCGGTATGCGGGCCTCTCACTGTTGTGGCCTCTCCCGTTGCGGAGCACAGGCTCCGGACGCGCAGGCTCAGTGGCCAT